>NW_020173116.1:7352720-7359786 GCF_003031525.2 Neophocaena asiaeorientalis asiaeorientalis | reverse complement strand
AGGGGAGGGGGGTCGGGTCCCTCCGTGCTGCCTGAGGAGGGGCCGTGCACACTGCCCAGGGCTCCCCACCGGGCCTTGTTTTCAGTAATGGATTCCCCTTCCTGCCCCTTCTCACTGAGAGCCTTGCCAAGGGCTCACACAGAGGGTGGAAGGGACCGCAAGAGTGAACCAAGGTGGATTATGGGCAGTGTTTTACTGTCTTCTCCCGTTTTTTTTTTTGGTCTTCTCCCTTATTTTCTGTTTGTTCTATGTTGTTGGTTTTTTTTTTTTCTTTTAAAAAATTTTTCTTTTTGTTGTTTTTGGCCACACCACGCAGCTTGTGAGATCTTAGCTCCCCAACCAGGGATGGAACCCAGGCCCTCGGCAGTGGGTGTGCGGAGTCCTAATCACTGGACACCCAGGGAATTCCCTGTTCTATGTTTTCTACAGTGTGAAGAGATGTCTGGAACAGCTAGGAAAATAACAAATACTGTGTGACAAGTGCATGCAGGGTGGGTGTGATGGACGAGGCCCCTGTCCCGGGGGAGACAAGACTTGGGCTCTCTTCGCCCTGACTTAGATTCTCAAGGGCCTCCCAGGCCCTGCTATGGGTGCCTTTGTTACTGCCTTTTACTGGGGAGGCCACCCCCTTGGATTCCCACTTGGAAGCTGAGGAAAGCGGGGCTTGGGTCATTTAAGGGCCTGGCCCAAGGTCACACGCTCCTTCCCCCCCCCATCTGGGCGCTGGCGTCAGCTGAGCCTGCCTCGCAAGACCACATTTGGCATGGTAAGACTGTCCCTTCAGGACAGCAGACTCAGGTGTAAAATCCTTCAAATCCCCGGGGGTTGAAAAGAAGAGGCCGGTGCCCCTAGAGCAGCGACCCAGGAAAGGCAATGTGAAAACCCAGGAGGCGGGGCTGGGGGCCCAGGGCTTGGGGTGGAAACAGGATGTGAGCAGAGAGGGGCCGTGAGAACAAGGTGGCTCCCAGCGAAGGCGGCCGCCTGGTGCAGCGTGTTCTGATCACGGAAAAAGACCCTGGGCTGCGTGGCAGTCGTCACATCCTGGCCTCCCCCCACCCACCTGGCTCCCTGACAGGCAGAGTCTGACTCCTTGGCTGCGGGACTGGGTGAGAGAAGCACAGGACTGTGGCCTTTTGGAAGGATGGGGATTCAATCTTATAACAAGGGCCCCCAGCTCCCCCAGGGAGGCCTGGTACTCAAGGGTGAAAGCAAAAATGAAGGAGGAACAGGGAGAACAGTTCACCCATCCACCCAGCCCACACTGATGGAGAACCTGCCCGGGCCAAGCCCGAGCCAGAAGCAGGGAAAGTGAAACTACCAGGGCCCGCTACCTGACTTCAGGGAGGCCCAAGTATTGGGAGGGCAGAGGTGAGCCAGGGCTCCGGGAGGCCCTGGTTTCAGCCGGAGGATCTGGGAAGGCTTCCTGAAGGAAGCGAGACCTAAGGGGAGTCTTGAAGCTCGGGTACAGGCATCCCACGCAGGGTCAGCCCACACAGGGTGCTGAGGGGACACCTGGCCTAAGGTGCGTGGTTCAGTGTCACTAGGGGCTTCTTTTGGCCCACCTGCTTGGCCTGCTCAGGGCCTGCAATCTCCCCTCTGGCCTGGCCACTCACCGGCATTACCACCAGCATTCTCTTTCCTAGTCAGCGCAACCCCCCTTCCCACATTCCCCCTGAAGTCTCTCCCCGGCCCAGCCGTGGTGGCGTCACCCCGGAGGCTCTCGCCAACTCAACATCAACCTCCTGGTGGTTCAACGCTTTTCCTTGGTTTGCAACCAGATTTTTCTCTCCTAGAGTGTTTCATACATATTTATGTTTATACAGAATACAGAACTTTCTCTTTTTTATGGAAATGACATCATACCGCACGACCTTCATTGCAACTCACCTTTTCCCCCCCTTGTCTTGGAGCTTGTTTTGCATCAGTGTGGTCTTTTCAAAAGGTCTTTTCAAAAGTTCTTAGGGGAACTATACAAACTGTGTATCCCATTTCCCCCGGTATGGATAATGCTGCACTGGGAATCTTTGTATGATTCTCTCTTTCCAGAGTGATACCCAGAATAGGGATTGTTGGAGTCAAAGGGCATGTGCTTCCCACATTTGGATAGGTCCTGCGCAGTGGCCCTCTAAAGAAGGATACCAACTTACACTCCCACCAAAAAGATACAAGGTTATTCATCTACACAACCCTCTCAGCACTGAATGTTTGCCAACCTGATGGGCGAATAAACCCCTGGCATCCCTTCAGTGGGGAGAGCGTGAGTTTCACATGCTTCCTGGACATCTGTGTTTCTTTCTTTTTTTTTTTTATTTAATTAATTTATTTTTGGCTGCGTTGGATCTTCGTTGCTGCACGCAGGCTTTTCTCTAGTTGCAGCGAGCAGGGGCTACTCTTTGTTGCGGTGCGTGGGCTTCTCATTGCGGTGGCATCTCTTGTTGCGGAGCGTGGGCTCTAGAGCGCAAGTTGTGGTGCACGGGTTTAGTTGCTCTGCGGCATGTAGAATCTTCCCGGACCAGGGCTCGAACCCATGTCCCCTGCATTGGCAGGCGGATTCTTAACCACTGCGCCACCAGGGAAGCCCTATTTGCATTTCTTGGTCCGTGAATTCTGTGTAGCTGTTCTTTGATTTTTTTCTTACTCATTTGTGGAGGGCCTCACATCTTTGTTTGCCTTCCCCACACTCCCCCTCCTCCTTCCCTGTTTTATTTTTTTCCATGACTGGCATCTAACATATTATATGTTTATTTCTTCATTGCCTGTCCCTCCTTGCCCTGTTAGAATGTCAGAGCCAGGAGGGCAGGGGTTTTGTCGTTTGTTCATGCTAACATTTCCAGCACCAGGACAGCACTGGGCACATAGTAGGCACCCCCTAATTAATCTATGAATGAATGAATGGATGGATGAATGAATAATAACCTTTTATCCGTTATTTGTTTTTCAAGTATTTTCTCCATGTCTGCTACTTGCTCTTTACCTTCATTTATGGTGAGTCTGAGTATAGAGAAAATTTTAATTGATGAAGTCAAATCTTTCAGTATTTTCATGTATGGCTTTTGTGTTCTGCATTTTGCTTCAGACTTTTTTACCCCAAAGTTATAAGCATATTCTGGTGTATATTTTCCCTAAGACTTTTATATTTCTGTAGTATTTTGAATGATTTATTCCATGTGGAATGTATTTTTGTGGATGGTATGAGATATGGATCAAAATTTTTTTTTTACTTGGACAGCCAGTTCTACTCTTGTTATATATTGAAGAGTCCGATCTTCGCTTTGTTGGTTTGAAATGCTGCCTTTATCATTACTGGATGTTTGGATTTCTAATAGATTTCACTGATCCATTTGTATATTACTATACCAGAATCTGCTCCGCGGCATGTGAGATCTTCCCGGACCAGGGCACGAACCCGTGTCCCCTGCATCGGCAGGCGGACTCTCAACCACTGCGCCACCAGGGAAGCCTAAACCCACTAGACTTTTGTAGTTTATTTTTCTATCAAGTGAGACGGGTCTCCCCTCTCTGTTCTTCTTCTTCTTTTTTTTTAATATTTATTTATTTATTTGGCTGCTCTGGGTCTTAGTTGTGGCCCGCGGGATTTTGGGGCTCTTAGGGCTCTTAGCTGCGGCATGTGGGATCTGGTTCCCTGACCAGGGATCATACCCGGGCCTCCTGCAGTGGAAGTGTGGGGTCTTAACCATTGGACTGCCAGGGAATTCCCTACATCTCTTTCTTGTTCCATTGAAAGGGCAGGACCCCCAGAACATGGCACAGCTGCTGTCCTGGGGGCTCGCTTGTCCTGTTCCTCCTTCATGGAGGTGATCCCAGAGTGTCACTATTCAGTATGATGTTCGCTGGAGTTAAGAAGACTTGTATTTTTCTGTTTCTATTGTTCTAAGAATTTCCTGTTATCTTGGATGAGTGTTAAACGGTATCAGGTTTTTGACCAGCCTTCTTGGTGTGGTGGAGACTGGGGTGTTGGCTAGGCCCACGGCTGCCCAGGATAACCCAAAGCCTTCCTGGCAGTTAGGTGTGGCCAGGTGACCACGCTCTGGCCATAGGGGTATAAGCAGAAGTGACTGCAACTTCCCTGAAGTGAAGGGAGCCAGAGCAGAGGGAAGGGTGGCCTAGGAGGCCAGCCCACTTTGCCACACTCATGAGCCTGTTGTTCCGTACTTATTTACATTATTACACAGGGATAGCCCTTCATAATTTCCAAAATGCTTTCCTGGATGGCAGCTCATTCATTTCCCACAATAGCCAGACCAGGGCCCTTCCCCAGGAGGCGGCTGAAGCTGGGGTGACGTGACTCACCAGCCTGCCCGCAGGGGGATGCCCAGCAGGGCTCGCACTGGGAAGGGGAAGGCGCCAGTGCCATTGTTGGTGTGTGAGCAGTTTCTGTTTCATTTGTTAACTGGGCCTGTGGGACCTCTTCCCCACTGGGATCTGTCACGCCCGCTAGACCCAGTCTAGGGGAGCAGCCTTGGCCCCCTGCAGGCTGGCCTTGCCTCAGGGCTTTCAGGCAGCTGGACACTGCCTTGCCCCGTGCCCCCCAGACCCATTCAGCCACCCCACGTCTCTGGATGCTCCAGTGCCCATCCCGTCCACGGCTCTTCTTCCAGCCCCTGGAGCTCTGGATGGGGAGGTGGGATTTCACTGAGGATGAGCCTGGCGGCTCCTCTGAGACCTGCCCCTCCCCCGCAGGAGCCCTTGCTATCAGCTGTCCACAGCCCATGGCCCAGCTTGGCCCTGGTGTGGGGCACCTCTGTGGTCAGGAATGGGGCCCCGTGTGGGAGGCTCATGGGGCTCTGCGGTTGGCCCCGGTGCAGGAGAGTTCTGCAAAGGCGTGGGCGGGAGGGAGTGATGCTCCGGGCTGCCGGAACAGGATGGTCCTCCCCACCGGCCGCCTGCTGTGGACTTGGCCTTGCAGGACTCACTTCCCCGCTCTGGGCCTCTGTTTCCTCATCTGATGAAAATCCCTGGGGTGAGGCCTGGGCAAGGGAAAGGCAGGCAGAACTCTGCACTTTGTGAGGTCCCGCCGACGCAGCAGGGCGGGTATCTTCCCCTTCCCAGTGAGCGCTGCTGGGCAACCCCTCTGTGCGGGCGGGTGGTGGGCAGGCGTGGTGAGTCATGTCGCCCCAGCCTCCCTGACCCCGGCCCTATGCCCAGTGACACCAGTAGGCAGAGAGGGCAGTGGGCCGGCGACAGCTGCGTGCGGGGAGGGGGGTGCTCCAGTGGGCAGCAGGCCCTGGGGGCTCAGCAGTGTTCCTGAGAGGGAGTCAGCTCTCCCCTAGGGTTACCGAGGGGGCTTCCTGGAGGCAGAGGTGCGGTGGGCTCCTCTCTGAGCCAAGGTGGAGGTGGTTCCCCAGCCCCTGGAGGATGGAATCTGGCCCCTCTCATTTGTAATCACACGTGAGATCCTGCTCCCTTTGGGTGGGTAAGGGGAGTGCCTGCTGTCCACAAGATCAGAGGCTGCCAGGGGCCACGGGGAAAGAAGTGCATCAGGCCTGCTCCCATCCCTGGGGAGTATCTCCTGCAGGCCGTGGGTCAGGGGGTCGGGGCCCAGGCACACCTTGGCTGTTTTTGGAGTGGCAGGGCCAATGCACAGAGCACAGGGACTTTGTGGGGAAAGAAAGGGCTGGCGTCCCAGCCCGAGCACACTGGTGAAAACCTTCGAGCCTCAGTTTTTTCATCTGCAAAACAGGGAGAATGAGTAATTCCTGTCTCTTAAAGTGATGTAACACTGATAAGGATGTGATGGAATGTGGCTAGTTAGCACATGGTAGGTCACAAGAAGTGTGAGTTTGAAAACATTGCCAAGTGGTTTTTTTTTTTGGCCATGCCACGCCGCTTGCAGGATCTTAGCTCCCCGACCAGGGATGAACCCAGGCCCCCTGCAGTGGAAGCGCGGAGACCTAGCCACTGGACCACCAGGGGGAAGGTCCCCACCAAGTGGTTCTTGCTTTCAGCCAGAATGAGGCAATGCCCAGATGCCTGGGGCTGCTGAACAGAGTCAAGGAAGCCCCTGGGCTCTCGAGTGGGGCTGCAGAAGGCACGCACCAGCCGTATCCAGCGCCGGTCTGGCCTCCAGGACCCGGGGAATGTGGGAGAGCTTCTGGGTGGCTCCCAGTGGGGCCCATCAGCAAAGTGGACATTCTGGTCTGGAGTCTGAGGCCTGGGCAGAGGGGCCTGGGGAACTACCAGAAACCTTGCTCTACCTGGTGAGCACCCTGTGCCGGATCCTGTGTAGGTCATGTTTGCCATCCCCCTGCCTCAAGGAGGGGCTTCAGTGCCCAGAGGGAAAAGGCTCTGGGGCAACTACCCTGTGGGGGGGCGGGGAAAGTTCTGCATTCTGACCGTGGTCCCTCATGGTGCTGGTTTCCTCTCACCCCTTCTGCCTTAATGGACAAGTGCCTCAGGCCGAGCGTAGGCCTGGCTGGGGCTGAGCTTGGGGTGGACGCTGGTGCCCAGGGAGTGGTGGCTGAGGTCCTGCTCTGGCCGAGGCTGCCCACCCGCCTCTGCCCACAAGGTGTGTGTCCCAGGCTGGAGAGGCACCTGTGCTGGTTCTGGAATGGGTGTGGAGCCGCAGGGCAGGATGGAGGGTGCTCCCAGAGACCCTGGCACGAGGAGAAATCAGCAGGGGCTGGGTGAGGGCACAGGGAAGTTTTCCCGGAGAAGGTGGTGTCAGCGGTCTGGGGACAGGGAACAGCAAGGGCAGAGTTTGGAAGTGGGGATGCAGAGTGGGACGGGGTCATGGTGAGCCCTCAAGGCCAGGCCCAGGAGTGGGGTCTGGCCCGTCACCGCACATGGTCTCTGTGCAGGGAGAGGTGGGCTCCACACCCAGGCAGGCGCTGCCATCAGGGGCCCCAGCCCTTCCTGTCCACACGAAGAGGCTGCAGTCCTGGGGGGAGGGGCTTGCCCAGGGTCACCCGCTGAGATTGGGGCCAGGCTGCCAGCACCAGGGGCCCTGCCTCAGCTCACTGCCCCATCCACCTCCCTCGGCTGCCTCTGCCAGAAGCGGTATATTTAGTAAAAAGACTGAAGATGGGAAGCAGCCTGAAGAGGCGGG
>NW_020173116.1:7341753-7352605 GCF_003031525.2 Neophocaena asiaeorientalis asiaeorientalis | reverse complement strand
AGACCCGCCTGAGAGGAGAAAGCCTGAGCATGGGTGAAGGGAGCCGAGAGAGAAGGAAGAGGGGCAGGTGGCTTCCCAGCTGCAGGCCCTTCTGGACGCTGCAAGAGATGCCTCCCCGGGGCACCGCCCCTGCCCTTCTGTGTGTCCTCCTATGGGGTCCAGGCAGGGACAGTACATCCTCCCTGGCCCTCCTGTGTCCCTGGCGTCCCTCCCTCGCCCTCAGCAACCAGACCAGCAGTGGGGAAGCTCCAGCTGCCTGGGTTCCTGGCCTAATTACTATTGTCTTTGGAGCTGCACCCTGGGGCCTGTGGCCTCGTTCTGGCCTCCTGCCCTCCCCACTGCCAGGTGATCTTGCAGCTGCATGATGGCAGGAACACTGGGCATCTGGCCGTGCCTGGCCCCTGCAGGCACTAGGAAGCTGGGCCTAGGTCGCTACTGCCTCTGCCTGGCCTAGCCTCCAGGGGCCTTTCCTGTCTCAGACTAAATTGGAGGCCTGCCCCTGCCCCTGCCCCTGGGGGAACTGAGGCAGGCACTCCTTGCCCAGGCCTGGCTGTGAGTGAGTCATGCTGGCGAGAGTTACACTCCAGAAAGGAGCAGGGGCAGCAGGGAGAACCTTTCCTGGATGGGATGCTCGAGAAGGGTCTGCTGAGGACGCGGCCTGGCTCCTTGGGCAGCTCTGGCTGGGCCGCCCTTTCCCTGGAGCCGGGGTTCCTGACTTGGGGCAGTGGATGGGCTCCAAGGGATTGCGTTGGTAGGGATGACACAAAGCCCAGCTCATAATGAAGTGTCCCTGGGACACCTAGCACAGTGCCTGATACCCAGCGGGGCACTTACCACTAACATGGGCTGTCTTGTTTAACCTCAAGGTGACATCCCCGCCAAAGAACAGCACTGATGATGGGACCACCTTGCAAGTTGTGTGTGAATGTGTGTGTGTGTGTGTGTGAGGCTCCAGAGGAGGAATCGCCCTGCTTGGAGCCTCGCCAGTAGGAGAGCCAGCTTTTTTCTGTGGCAGCGCAGACAGGGAAGGGGACTGTCACATCTGAACTATCTGAGTGAGAAACGATCCTGGGCACTTGTATCCAGACCGGACCGGTGTTCCGTGTTAAACGGGGCGCGGCGCCGGTGGGCAGGGGCCTGTCTTGGGGGGGCGGTCAGGTGTGAAGGTTGGTGGGCAGCACAGGCAGGTGGGTGTCTGTGAGCCGATGCGGTAGGCCCCGGAGCCAGGTCTGTGGATTGGCCCCTGGAGCCACTGGGGCAGGACCGCTCGTGGAGGGGCTTCTGCGGGCTGTCCTGGGGCTGGGGAAGCCACTTCCCAGTGGGTGTGCAAGTGTCCGTGGGTGATGGGAAGGGGCTTGGCTTTGAACGTGTGTGATGCGTGTGACAGCGTGTGTACAAGGATGGGGTGTGAGTGTGTGTCTGTGTGTCTGTGTGCCTGTGGATGTCCGGGGCGACTCTCTGAGCCGTGATGGCTTCGGCTTTATCAGGAGCTGTCATGTTCAAGGGCAGCATAATCCGATGTGCAGACCTAATCCTCCCTAATCCTTTCCGGGCATTTCCTCTCTGGCTTCTGACCCCCAGCCATCTGTGCTGCTCTGACCCCAGCCTCGGCCCACAGCTCCTCTCTGGCTGTGGCCCCGTGGTGGGCAACGTCAATTCTCTGCCCTTTGCCCTCACAATGTCCCTCTTCCAGTTGTAAAACCAAGTCGTGGGGTGGCGGGAGTGCACGCAGCAGCCGGCATCCCTCGCTGGCTCCTGAGTCCCCGGTCGCGTGGAGTGGGTGCCCAGGCAGGGCCGGGGGCAGGAGGGAGGGGAGGAAGGCTTGGGCCTCCTCATTCTCCTAGTCAGCCCAAAGCCGGGAGCCCTCCTCTGCTCTGTCCATAATTCCCGTCCCTTCTCCCCGCACCTGACCCTGGATTCCACCTCCACTTTCCCTGCCACCCCTGTGCAGTCACGGTCCCCTGACCTCCCTGTGGCCACAAGCCATTCTCCAACCACAGCTGGAGGGGCTCTTCTGGTTGGGTTGCCCCACTTAATCAAGACCCTCCAAGGATTCCTATTGTCCTTTTAATCAAATCAGACTCACACAGGCCGACCAGACTCACACAGGCCGACCAGACCCAACAGTAGCTGGCTGTGAGGCTGCTGGGACCTGTCTCTCCGGTCATCCACCCAGCAAGTCTTGGGGCCTGCCAGCTTGTCCCACCCCAGGGCCTTTGTCCCTCCCCTCTCCCCGTACCTCCACTTGCTGGCTTGGACGGCTCTTCCCTGCCCCCTTCCTGACCGACCCCTTCTCATCCCTCAAGTTACAAGGCCACTCCCCCCAGAGGCCTCCCCCTGCTCTATCTCTTGCCCCTCTGGGGCTATATCCACAGCACCTACCCTTATATGATATTAGCTCTTTTTTTTTTTCCTTCCAGTTTTACAGACACATAACTGACATACAGCACTGTATATGTTTACAGCGTACACCCTCATGATTTGACTTACATACATCGGGAAAAGATGACCACAGTGAGTTTGGTGACTATCCATCATCTTAGATAGATACAAAACTAGAGAAACAGAGAAAATATGTTTTCTCCTTGTGAGGGGAACTCAGGACTTACTCTCCTAACGACTTGCATGTATAACATGCAGCAGCGTTAACTACGTTTATCATGTTGGAGGTTACGTCCCTAGCGCTTATTTACCTTATAACTGGCAGCTTGTACTTTTCGACTGTCTTCATCCCCTCCCCTGCCAACTCCCCACGTCTGGTAACCACAAATCTGATCTACTTTTCTGTGCGTGCGTTCGTGTGATTTTTCTGGAAGTACGATTGAACTACAACATGATGTGCGTTCCTCTTACACAATAGAGTGATCCCATATTGCTCTGCATTTCAGAAGGATCACCGCCATAGCCACCATCTGCCGCCCTACAAGGATGTTACAAGATTATCGACTGTGTTCCTCACGCTGTCCACTTCATCCCCGTGACTCATAGATTTTGCAACTGAAAGTTTGTACCTCTTAATCTCCCTCACCTATTTCTCTCCTCCCCTCATTATTTATTAAATTTATTAACATTTATTATTATTTTAGTTTATTCTTTTTATTTCTATTATTTAATAAGTTTTATTTTATTATTAAATTTAAAATTTATTATTTAAATTTACCGGTCTAGTTTCTGTTTCCCCACTGGAAGGTCAGCCCCATGAGGGCAGAAAACTGATCTGTCCTGTTCGTGGTGCAGCCCTAACACCCAGAACGGAGCCTGGCTCTGAATACCCAGTGAACGTATGAGTGCTGGGACCCGAGGGGAGCCAGCGGCACTCAGTGAGCCCAGGGCCTCTGAGCTGTGCTGGCAGAGCTCGCTCTTTTTTTTTTTAGTGAAGAATACCTTTTTTTTTTTTTTTTTTTTTTTTTTAAAATTCTTTTTTTTTTTTTTTTTTTTTTTTTTTTTTTGAAGAATACCTTTTATTTATTTGTTTTTTATTTAATTTTTTTAAATTGAAGTATAGTTGAGTTACAATGTTATGTTAATTACTGCTGTACAGCAAAGAGATTCCGTTACACGTATATACATTCTTCTTCATATTCTTTTCCATTATGGTTTATCACATATTGAATATGGTTCCCTGTGCTATACAGTAAGACCTTGTTGTTTATCCTTTCTGTATATACCAGTTTGCATCTGCTAATCCCAAACTCCCAATCCAACCCTCTCCCACCCCCCTCCCCCTTATATGACAGAGCTCGCTCTTGAACCTAGGACACCTAGCTCCCTGCACAAGTTACAAGGGGGCTCTTCCCCTCACATGCTGGCATGTTTACTCTCTGGAACCATCCTCTGCTCTGGGGACCTGAGGGCATCTCTTCTGCCCTGGAGTAGGGCAAGGTGGGGGTGAAGGGTGCGGCAGGGCCCCATCCTGACACTGACCTTTGTCCAACGTTGTGGGTTTTCAACTGTAATCAACTTCCTGTTTGACGGCTAACTTCCTGTTTGACGGCTAGCTGAGGGCATAGGGACAAGTCACCACATCTCCAGAGATGCATCATTGGTCTCCCACCGTGAGCTGTGCTCTGTGCTTCCCCATGGCCTGTGCATCCCCAAGGAGTCTGTAGCTGAGCTGAGGAGACAGCACTGATGACCTAAAAATAGCAAGGTCCCGTGAGAGTACAGCCTGCGTGGCCAGAGCCCAGCACAGAGATAGGAGGGCTTGGGTGAGGGTGTAAGGTGGATGGGAAGAGCCTGGGCAGGTGGGGTGGGGACCTGGATTCCAGAGGCAGGAGGGACACAAAATTGTGAGTTCAAACTCTGGCTCTACCACCTACTAACGGTGACAGTTTGGGTTAAGTCAGTTAGCCCCTTGGTGCCTGGGTCTCCCCATTTGTATTTGGGGTACCAGTCATTCCCACCCCTTAGGGCTCATTGCAGTTTACATGCAGTAACTCCTGTAAAGGTCTTAGAACGGGGCCAGGCACGGGGCAAGCGCTGATGAATGTTACTTGTGTGGTTGTCATGATAAAGAGAGACGAGACCTGGCAGGAGGTGTGCGCTGGTGGAGGGGTGGATGCAAACACAAATGGGCCCAGACACAGGGCAATCTAGTGGTTGAAGCCCAGGTTCCAAACCCAGTGCTCCCATTTACAGGCTGGGTGGCCTTGGTTCAGCCACCTGTAACCCTTTTAGGCCTCGGTTTCCCCATCTGCAAAGTGAGGGTAACGATGCCGCCCCCAAGCCCTGAAGCTTAGAGGCAGTAATGCCTAGAAGACACCTAGCATAGTGCTAGTAATTGCTATTGTTTAAGAAGGCACAGAGAGGTTAAATCACTTGCCCAAGGCCACACAGCAGGGAAGCAGCCCAGCTGTGTTTGAGCCAAGGCAATGTGGCTCCAGAGCCCCCATGGCTCCCTGATGCACACCACTGTTGCCATTGCCCCACTGTTCATGGTATTGCTGGTCTTCAGGGGAGTGGCCCAGCCTGGTCTTTGATGGAGGTAAAGGTGTCAGGGGTGATGGGGTGGGAAGGAGTAGTCTGGATCCTCTGGGCCTCGAAGTCCCCTTGCTACCCCTCACACTGCACCCACTTCAGGCTGTGGGGGAGCCCTGTGACCGCGGTGTGGTCACATTTCTGAGAATCCCACACCCCTTGCCCAATCGTTACCACTAGTGACAGAGCTCTTCCTTAGCAACTTATCCTCTCCCCTTCTTGGCTACCTGGGCCCAAGCCAAGGGCATCTCTGGCCGACAGGTGGGAACGGGACCAGTTTAATTGCGGTGGTGGCCATGGGTTGGGGGCCAGGGGTGTGCTGGGAGTGGGTGCCTGACAGGGGAAGAGACCAGGGAGGCCGGGTCTCCTCTAGCTGCAACCCCAGGCACATCTAGGGGTGCAGCCAAGCCCAGATCCCCTTGATGGACACGCCCATGGAGCAGGCAGGGACCCCAACAAGCAGAGCCATCTCTGGCCTTGGCAATGGGTTGGGCTCTCCCAGATCCCCTTCCTCAGGGCTGTGGCCACCTCTCCCCTCTGTGCCTCAGCCTCCTTTCTTTTCTTCCTTTTTTTTTTAAAGTTAAAATTTAAATTTTAAATTTAGTTTAAATTTAAAATATTTAATTTAAAAAAATTAAAAAAATTTTTTTAAAGTTAAAATTATTTAGAATTTTATTCTATTTATTTATTTTTATACAGCAGGTTCTTATTAGTTATCTATTTTTTACATATTAGTGTATACATGTCAATTCCAATCTCCCAGTTCATCCCCCCCCACTTTCCCCTGCTTAGTGTCCATACGTTTTTTCTCTACATCTATATCTCTATTTCTGCCCTGCAAACTGGTTCATCTGTACCATTTTTCTAGATTCCACATATATACGTTAATATACGGTATTTGTTTTTCTCTTTCTGACTTACTTCACTCTGTATGACACTGTCTAGGCCCAACCACGTCTCTACAAATGACTCAATTTTGTTCCTTTTTATGGCTGAGTAATATTCCATTGCATATATGTACCACATCTTCTTTATCCATTCGTATGTCGATGGTCAGCCTCCTTTCTTGATGGGAGACTGTGGCAGGAGGGAAAACCAGACCCCACAGAAGCGCATCACACCAAAGCTGGAAGGGACCGCAGGGCTGCCCTCCTGAGCAAAGGCTCTGGCGTCTACTTCCTGCATCACACTTTTTAACATCTTTGGGTGCCATCTGTACCATCCAACTCAGTTTTCACAAACCTAAAATTTATTTTTAAAGGAAACTATATCATTACTCTAGGTGAATAACCATGAGTACAAGATGGTCCCCCAAATTAATATTCAAACAGTGACGTCAGCTCCCCGAGGGCAGTGGTTTGTGATTTATTGCTGTATCTCCAGAACCCAGAACAGTACCTGACATATAACAGGTACTCAACATATATTTTTTGAATGAAGGGCCGGGTAAATTAGTAAATATAGAAAAGAATGTGTGACCTGGATGTGGATGCTTAGAGAAGGTGCAGAGCCTTTGTTAAAACAAGGAAAAGCAGGGACTTCCCTGGCAGTGCAGTGGGTAAGAATCAGCCTTCTAATGCAGGGGACCTGGGTTCGATTCCTGGTTAGGGAACTAAGATCCCACATGCCACGGGGCAACTAAGCCCGTGTGCCACAACTGGAGAGCCCACATGCTGCAACTGCTGAGCCTGCGTGCTCTGGACCCCATGCACCACAACTAGAGAGGAGGCCGCGTGCTGCAACGAAAGATCCCGTGTGCCGCAACTAAGACCCTACGCAGCCAAATAAATAAATATTTTTTAAAAAATGAGGAAAAGTGAGTATTTGAGAGGCATGAAAGCCACACCAGCCCCAAATGGAGACTTTCTTCTTCTTTTTTTTAAAATTTATTTTATCAAAGTATAGTTGATTTACAATGTTGTGTTAATTTCTGCTGTACAGCAAAGTGATTCAGTTATACATACACACACACACACACACACACACACACATATATATACACACATTCCTTTTCATATTCTTTTCCATTATGGTTTATCCCAGGATATTGAATATAGTTCCCTGTGCTATCAGTAGGACCTTGTTGTTTATCCATTCTTTATATGAGTCTGCATCTGCTAATCCCAAACTCCCAGTTCATCCCTCCCCATCCCCCTGCCCCTTGGCAACCACAAGTCTGTTCTCTAGGAGACTTTATTCTTCATGTATCCATCGTGTCCAGGAGAGGGTCCTCAGCAAGGCTGCCCCAGTGATGGGACACATGCGTGTGGGGACAGACGCCAGCCCCCTCAGCCACATGTGGCCACTTCTGAGTCTACCTTGCTGAGGTGGCTGCCTAAGGGGACTCTCTCCTTTACCGGCCCTCCCCGCCTTCCCCGCTGTGCTGGACAGGGCCGTCTTCGCAGAGCATGGAGTCACTGTCCCCGCCTGGCAGGAGCCTGTGGGAGTGGCCACCGTGCCACTTGGGCAGAGGCCTGGCACAGGAAGCCTGACGTCATCCTGACTCACGGCTCAGGCGGGCTGGGGGTGGTTGTCACTTGTCACTCTCACCTTCACACCTGCCTTGACCTAAAGATCATAGTCACACCATTCATTCCTTCCTCTCTCCCCGGAGCATCTGCTTGGGGTATGGGTTTGGAAGGAGGAGGGAGGACAACACAAGAACACAACACAACGCTTTGGGCTTCTGTGGAAGGGAAGTTGCTCTGCATGGGGCTGGGGGCCGGGTGGGGGCAGGGAAAGACCCGGAAACCCAAAGGCAGGAGGCTAGTGACACGTAAAGAGCCATCAAAATAGATGGTTACAAGCAAGAATGACACAGAATCATCATTTGTTCCAGTTGGGTATTTTAATTAAAAAAAAAAAAAAACTGAGCCCCAAACTTGCTTGATAGTGTCGGCTCTGTAACAGCCAGGCCAGGGAATCAAAGTCCGCCAAAACCCGAGTATGGCACCATCCCCCCATCCCTGGCCCCTGCTGTCCCTTTACCACCTAGTGAAGAGGGTCATCCCTCCGGGACCTGTGACCTGTGGGGCAGCCAGTGCAACGGAGACCCCTCCTCACCCGTTTCTCCACCCACATGTCCAGACCCCTGCCTCGTCTCTGCCAGGAAATGGTGGTCCTTGAGGAGGTGGCAGAGGGGGAGAGACATCCCGGGGCCATGACTCACCAAGGGTGGGGGGATCTTTAGTCAGAGGAGAAGTGGGGGTGGGACTTGGGTTCCATCTTCTTCCCACTCTCTCCTTATCCTGAGCTTGGGCTTTCACCCAGTTATGAGGGTGGGCGTTTCCCTAGTTTGGGAATAGGGGAAAGAGGCCGAGGGGAGCCCCTCCTTCATGGCTAAGTCAGGCCTCCTTGAGCCTGTGTTCCAGAGCTGAAAAGGGGACACCCCAAAGCCAGTGGCACTGACGGGGGTACATACATGTAGTCACCTTGGGCGGAAATCACTGGTCCTGGCCAGAGCTCCGGGCAGGGCAACTGGGCACTGTGTCGCTAGCGCAAACCTTTGCCAACACACTCTCACTCCCACGTGGGACTGCAAGGTGCACGCCATTCTCCCCAGGAGGGGAAGAGGCAGCCCGGCGTGGGAGTCCAGGGTCTGGAGCCCCTACGCAGCTGGACTGAATTTCACCCCTGAGCTAGGATCCCAGCTGGCCAGTCCTCTCTGCTCCTCCCCGTGGAGCTGGAAGCCCATGTCTCCCAGCAGAGCAGGTGACACCAGCCCCATGGGTCAGCAAGACTGGACCTGCTATCCTTTTGTGTGCTCTGTAATTTACCCCTGGAGTCAGCCATTAAGTCATTTGCCGGGCTGATGCCAACGATAAGGGCCTGGATCTGTGGCCCAGACTCCTCGGCTCTGTTGTGGGCTCTGCCGCATCGGCCTCCAGACTGGCCTGGGAGGGAGGGATGGAACATTGCAGGTGTCTGGGCACTGCCACAGCCTCAGAGCCTCGGAACCAGTGTAGGCGAGCAGTTGGTCTATTATACACTCCCATCTTACAGGTGGGAACACTGAGGCCTGAGAGGGTGAACTGCCCCAGGACTCTTTGGAGTCCTTGCAGCTTCTATTCCCCGCATGCCCTCTTCTTCGCAGCACACACAAGCTACCAGCTCTGTCTCCATCAACAGGTGATGCTCCAACACACACATACAGACACAACACACTACGGGGAACAGTTTACAATCCAAGTGCAGGGCTTGGGGGTCCACGATGGGTCCTAGTGGTAGCCCTCCAAGACAGTCTGGACCTAGGGGTCTGCAGTAGGGCTGGAAGGGTCTTACAAAGGGCATAGACTCAGGGGAGTGGGGGCCTTGGGGGTTGGGTTCTGAAATCCCATGCAGCTAAGGTGGGGATGGGGGTGGCTCCCACTCCAGGGCACTGTCCCCACGTACCTGAATGTCCCTGCTTTGGAGGAGTTCAGCTGCCAACATCTCTTGCCCCCTTGCAGGGGCCCAGATCCCCCCACACACACCTGGGGCTCACCACATCCGGCCCCAGGGCTGGCAGCTGAGTTGGGGGCAGGCAGAAGGGATGTGGATTAACTAGCTTCCCAGTCTTACTGCTCATCGCCTTGCTCCAGTCCAGTCCTGGGTCCCTGCTGTCCAGGGGCTCCGCTGCAGGCCTAGGGAAGACTCGGGGGAGCGGGGAGTGGTGGGCGGAGAGAATGGGGGAGGCAGATTCTGGTAGTTCTTCTCCCTCTTCCCCTTGGTGAGGCTCCTGAAATTCCCACAAGGCCCCAGGGAGAGCCCAGCAGCGTCAGCAGAGTTCCCCTTCAGAGCTGGCCTGTGACTTGGGGAAGTGCTTCACTCTGGGCCCCTGGGGTTTCCCTGGGCTCCGGGGGAAGAAGCCTTGTCCCGCTAATAACTGGAAAGTCGTCACGGGCCCCCTGCCTCCCCCCATGCCAAGGCCCAGAGGTCCTCCTCATGCCAGCGCTTAGGGTCTTGGGCTTAGAGGACAACGTTCTGGCCTAGCTTGGTCACTGAGCAGCTGCAAAACCCCGAGTGCTGGTCTCAGCCATGAAACGGGGGAGGAGGAGGGGAAATAAAGCCCCTCTGGCCCAGGGTCTCTAAGCAGAAGAGAAAAGGCACATCAAAGCACGGCTCCCCATCCTCCAGTGCGGAAATCATCCGTGGCAACAGACAGAAGTCAATTTTTGTTGTAGCAGATTCCTAGAAGGGGGGAAACCCTGGGAGGTTAAGGGAACAGGGAAAAGGGAGAGCAAGCGGGGCGAGGGGCTCCACGGGCTCCGAGGTCTCCGGGGATGCGGACGTGTATCTATCTGAGTAGCCGGGTGCCCGAGGATCAAGCGGCGCGAAGCAGGTCCAGGGGTGAGACCGCTCAGGAAGAGTCCTGGGGCGCAAAGGCGGGAGGGGGGCGTTTGGGCAAACACCTTCCTTTCGGAGCTGGTGCCCGGCTTCCTCTCCCAGGGCACCCCTCCCCCCAGCCGGTCCGAGCCCCGGGCCAGCCCAGCCTGCGCCCCGCGTGAGGCCGCGGGGGCGGCGCCGGCGCCTTCCTGCTTTGCCCATGTATGGTGACCCAGGAGGCCGTCCCACGGCTACTTAAGCCCCAGCGCTGGAGAGGGCGCCCGGAACAGACGGTTCGGGTAGCGCGGCCGCCGCGGGAGTCCGGAGCGCTCGCGGGGAGAGGGGGAAGGAGAGGAAGAGGTGCGGAAATAGGGGAGAGGAGGCTGCCCGGGGCCGGCAGACATGGGGCTGGAGGCGGCGCAAGAGTTGGACTGCACGGCGCTGGGCGCGCTGCTGCGGGAGCCGCGGGAGGCTGAGCGCACGCTGCTGCTCGACTGTCGCCCCTTCCTGGCCTTCTGCCGCCGCCACGTGCGCGCCGCGCGGCCGGTGCCCTGGAACGCGCTGCTGCGGC
>NW_020173116.1:7327994-7341704 GCF_003031525.2 Neophocaena asiaeorientalis asiaeorientalis | reverse complement strand
AGGGCAGCGCCTCGGTGGCAGAGATCCAGCCCGACGGCCCGGCCCACGCGCTGCTTGCCGCGCTGCTGCACGAGACCGGCGCCGGACCCCCCGCCGTGTGCTTCCTGCCGGGTGAGCGCCGGCCCGCCCTCGCCCCCCGCCCCGTCCCCGACCCGCGCCGGGCCCTCCCGGCTAACCGAGTCTTGGTCCTCCTTGCAGGAGGCTTCGACAGCTTTCAAGCCTGCTGCCCCGATCTGTGCTCTGAGTCCCCCGGCCCCGCGATGCCACCCGAAAGCAGCCGCTCCGACCCCAGGGCTCCCTCGTATGACCAGGTGAGTTGAGATCAGGGCTCCTTGTCAGTGTCATGCAGGGTAGGCGCCCCTGGGGAAAGAGTCTGCCATTTGTGGATGCAGGAGTCTGTCCATGTCCACGGTCACCTAAGGGTGTGTGTGTGTGTGTGTTTCCGCCCCCAAATGGGAGCACACCTTTGTGTGTGCCTGGCGGTCGTTGCATCTCTGTGAGTCTGCGTATGTCCTGTGAGCAGCAAAATTTGGGGGTTTGAGGGGAATGTGTGTATCTTTGTGTGTGTATCTCTGTATGTCCCCTTGGGTCCTCCTGGTATTCCGGAGTCTGATCCTTAGACAGGGATCCCTGGCTAAGAGCTCCTCTTGCGTGGGCCAGTCTGCCCTGTCTCTGTCCCGCTGGTGTTCAAGCCCTCCAGGCTTGGGCTGAGACCTCACCACTGTCCCTCCCCCTTCCCGTGCAGGGTGGCCCTGTGGAGATCTTGCCCTACCTGTACCTGGGCAGCTGCAGCCACTCGTCGGACCTGCAGGGGCTGCAGGCTTGCGGCATCACAGCCGTCCTCAACGTCTCAGCCAGTTGCCCCAACCACTTTGAGGGCCTGTTGCGCTACAAGAGCATCCCGGTGGAGGACAGCCAGATGGTGGAGATCAGCGCCTGGTTCCAGGAGGCCATTGGCTTCATTGGTAAGAGGCGGGCCTCAGCCCCAGGACCTGCTGGAGCTCCAGGGGAAGGGGCAGGGGCACCTGTCTCCTTCCCTGCCCACCTTCCCATCTGACCCCCCTCTCCCATTTCCCTTGCAGACTCAGTGAAAAACAGCGGAGGCCGGGTGCTGGTGCACTGCCAGGCAGGCATCTCGCGCTCCGCCACCATCTGCCTGGCGTACCTGATACAGAGCCACCGCGTGAGGCTGGACGAGGCCTTCGACTTTGTTAAGCAACGCCGGGGCGTCATCTCCCCCAACTTCGGTTTCATGGGGCAGCTGCTGCAGTTTGAGACTCAGGTGCTCTGTCACTGAGGCTGGGTCCCACCATGCTCGCTCCCGCAGGGCAGAGGCACACAGAGCTGCCTGATTCCTGGGGACAGTGGGGGCCCCAGTTCCCCACTGTCCCCCTCCCCTCAGGGAGATCTGCCCCTTCCTTGGAGTTCAAAAAGCCCCCAGGTGGGCACGCTGGGTGCAGGGATGCTGGACTTTCTCACCTGGTGCTCTTCTGCTGGGGGTTTGAGGGCCGGCCCTCATTCCTCATTCCGGAAGGAGGATGGAGGGCGTGTCTGCTTCCCTCCTCCCCTGTCCTCTGACAGAAACCAACGACTCTACACACCCACGACTCCCACTGGTCCGATCGCCATGTTGGAGCCCTTGGCAGCCTGAGGGCTCTAAGGAACGAGCTGTGACAACCAGGAGCCCTGTGTGGAGCTCGGGGAAGGGATGCGGGCGCTGTGTCTGGACCTCTCGCTTGCGTGTGTACGTGAGCGTTTCACGCCTGTGTTGGCGTTGGAAAGTTATTTGTGTTCAACTGACATTTAACACTCCCTCCCCCACTTCCTCCCAGCCCTGTGGGCGGGGGTGGGAAACTTAGCACTTTATATTTATACGGAACATTGAGGATGTGTCAATAAAATATTGTTTTGTTTAAGAAACAACTTCTCAAGTGTCTGACCTCAAGTCAGTGCCTGGGGAAGTGCTCAAAAGCTGTTTCTTTTCTTTTTTTGATAAGTTTATTTATTTATTTATTTTTGGCTGTGTTGGGTGTTCGTTGCTGCACAGGCTTTCTCTAGTTGCGGTGAGCGGGGGCTACTCTTTGTTGCGGTGCGCGGGCTTCTGATTGCGGTGGCTTCTCTTGTTGCAGAGCACGGGCTCTAGGCGTGTGGGCTTCAGCAGTTGTGCCGCATGGCCTTAGCTGTTCCGCAGCATGTGGGATCCTCCCGGACCAGGGCTCGAACCCGTGTCCCCTACACTGGCAGGCAGATTCCTAAGCACTGTGCCACCAGGGAAGTCCCCCAAAGCTGTTTCTTAATCAGACCTTCCCTTCCCTTGTGTGGCGGGGTCTGGGAAATGGAAGGAGGAAGGTGCAGGGGTGACCTCACCGCACAGCCCAGTCCTCCCTGTGCTGGTGTCCTTTCCTAGGCAGTCTTCTGTCTCCAGAGCTGAAAGTGATGGTTTCTGGGAGGCTGGCTCCAGCCTTATTCCAGTTACCAGCTTTGGTCCTGTGGGGGAGAAGACTGTGTTTACCATTCAGAGCTGGACTCAGCACTGCCCTGGTCAGACCCCACTTCCTTTTTGGAACATGTGGATGGATGTGTGTGCGTGCGTGTGTGTGTGTGTGCAGCCACGTGTGGCTCTTCCTCTGGGTGTGGGTGTCTATTCTTGGCCTGCACACACTGATGTGTCCCAGATGTCCCTACATGCCTGCATGTCTGCCTGTGCGTGTGGCTTCCCTGGGCTGTGTGTAACGTGCGCCCACGTTGGGGCAGTGCAGCCTGTCACCTCTTCTCCCACACCTCCGGGCTGGGTCCCCAGGCCTCAGAATGCCTGTCCCTTCCGGGGGTCATGGCAGCCCCTGATCCAGAGCTCCTTCCTGTCCCCAGAAAGCATGTGGCCTGGTGTCTGGTACGGAGGACAAGTCACCTGGGATGGGCTTAGTTGTTTTTCACACGCATCAACTACCACGTCTTCACTGAACATTGGTTACGTGGCCAGCGTGGACCGCCAATGAGACATGGGCCCAGCCTGAGCCAGAAGTGGAGGGTGCTGGAAAGGGGGTGCTGTGATTTGCCCAAGAGCAGGAGGTGCTGAGGCCCTTGAGGACAGCTCAGCGTGGGCAGGTCCTGCATCAGCCTCCACTCTGATGCTCCCAGCCACTCAGAGTGTCATCTGGCTACCTCTATTTTGTCCTTCCAAACTCGGTGCAGGCGTCACCCCTGCAGAATGACGACTGTTGCTGCGGGTGTTCTGAGCGCCTGGCAGGGCACGCCTGAGTAGGGCAGTGTAGTTTGACAGTTAGGGGGCCTGTTTTGCTTTACCTCTCTGTGTCTTAGTTTCCTTGTCTGTAAAATGGGGTTTTGTCATTAGCTCCCACCTCTTAGGGTGGTGTTGAGTGTTGCTCCAGTCAATCCAGGTAAAGCCTTAGCCCAGGAAATGTGAGTTACTGAAGGTCCGAGAAGTGAAGGTTTTCAGGTGTGTAGTTGCCTGGACGCTGGTGAGGGCAGGGCCTGTGGTGTGCTTGGCCCTGTGCCCAGAGTCTGGCAGGGGTGGGTGCCCACTCTACATGGCCGAACGAGGGACAAAGCCTGCCCGCTGTGCCTCGTTCCCTCTACTCTGGGGGTGTGTGAGGTGCTCCCTGGCGGGGACTGAGCAGAGCTAGGGGTTGTTATCAGGGCTTCTGCAGGCCTTGAGTGGGTCTGTTTGGACCTGTCCACAAGGCCCACACCCAGCTCGGGGAGGGTGGGGGGCATCTGGGGCCCTGAGTTATCGGAGCCTTCCCGCGCCCCAGCTACTTCTCACACGAAATAGGACTGGTGGCTGAGGCCGCTGTCCATCGCCCCTCACCCCTGCCTCATTGCATCCTGTCTCCACCCCACCATACTGCAGCCTCCCCTCTCCGTGTTTTTAAGTTGGCCTTTCAAGCAAACTGCGTTTCTTTCCCTTCCTCCCTTCCTTTTAAATTTATTTATTAAAATTTTAAAAATTGTGGTAAAAAAGATGTAACAAAATGTACCATCTTTACCATTTTTTTTTTTTTTTTTTTTGCGGTCCGCGGGCCTCTCACTGTTGTGGCCTCTCCCGCCGCGGAGCACAGGCTCCGGACGCGCAGGCTCAGCGGCCACGGCTCACGGGCCCAGCCGCTCCGCGGCACGCGGGATCCTCCCGGACCGGGGCACGAACCCATGTCCCCTGCATCGGCAGGCGGACCCCCAACCACTGCGCCACCAGGGAAGCCCATTTTTACCATTTTCAAGCGTGCACTTCGATAGCATTAAGCGTGTTCACTCACATTACCGTGAAACAGATCTCCAGAACTTCTCCATCTCGCAGAATTGAAACTGTACCCGTTAGACAACAACTCCCCATTTCCCCTCCTTCAGCTCCTGGCAACCACTGCTCCACCATCTGCCTCTGAATCTGACTTCTCCAGATACCCCGTGTAAATGGACTCATACACCACTTGTCCGGTTGTGATTGGCTTATGTCACCGAGCACAGTGCCCTCAAGACAAACTGGCTTTCTTATCTACGAATCTGTTTCTCTCCCCGAGCAGGGTGATTATGATTGTTTATTCCTACGAATGTTAACACCCTGCCCGGGCAGCTGGGCCACCTGTCTTCATCACGTTCTCCCCATGGTTCTGACCCCTACCTTTTGAGAAACAGTGGATTCCAGCCAGGGCAAGACGCCGAGCGACCTCAGCTCTGTCATTTCCCTTCACTGGATGTTGGTGGGGAGGGTGTCCCCAAATCCTTCAACTCCAGGATTTAAATCCAGCTGGGCCCTTGGTGACCAGGCTCCGAGGATGGGCCTTTTGAGAGGCCAAAGGCTACAGAGGAGGGGGAATATGGGTAAGGAGCTTTAATTCCTGCACCTGTGAAATGGGGCTAAAATGCTGATTTTGTAAGGCTGTTGTGGGAGTGACAGGGGTAGCACCCATGTGAGGGTCTAGGTACCCAGAAGTTCCACTTTTCCACAAGGCAGGCTTCTCTGGGGGTGCTGGTTGTCCCTGGTGGTCAGTTTGTGGGTTTCACTGATCCCGGTTCTTGTGATTGTTTACTGTTCTGTGTGTATACTACAATAAAAGCTTATAAAAACGTAGTGAGTTTTTTCCTCCTTCCACAGTCAGACTGGGGGTGCCTCAGGGTCTCAGGTAGTCTTCCCCACATCTGAGCACAGGGCAGGGGCAGGAAAGGGGTGTCCCCAGGTTTGAGGATGAGGTACCATCCAGCACTGCAGTCTCTCACTTTTCTGCGACGTTTCTCTGCCCCCTGGTGGTGGGAGGGGACCTGAGAAGAGATACACTCCCCAAGTGGGACCCCCCCCCCACCCGCAGTGTGCCTAGCGCGTGGCTTTTCCCCACCCTCTCGCCCACTTCAGCCAAGCTGGGAAGGATCTGACCAGGATCCAGAAGCCTTGGGCCTGGGCTGGGAGGGGAAGCGCAGGCAGCAGAGGGCGGGGCTGCAGGTGGGGTTGGTTGGGAGGGGCTGCAGGTGAGGGCTGGAAAAGCTGCTATTTAAGGGGGGGGGCCATTGACCATAAGTTTGTAATTAGGCTGCCTCATCTCGTGGGAATTGGTGCTCCTGCTAGCTGAGGGGCCAGAGAGGCCCATCTCCGGCACCATGAGTATAGGAGGCCTCTGGCCATGGGTGCTGGCTCTGCTCTCTTTGCCCGGTAAGTGGGTTGCCTCGCCCTACTGCCCCCGTCGTTTTGGTTCTAGCCTGCGGAGTCCTGGGGGCAGCCAGAGGGTGTGGCTGGCGCCCGCAAGGGATGGGAATTGATCTGCATGGGTCAGAGAATGGGCTTCCAGGGATGTTCCTAGAAGCCAGCTCCTGGGGGGCCGGGGAGGACCTCCGGAGGACGCTGGGAGCAGAGGGCCTGCCTGGCAGGAGAGGGCAGGAATGACGCTCCAGGCGTTCGTGCACTGCTGGCCATGCCAGGCTTGCCCAGGCTGAGCCCATTTCCAGACCCCTGGGCTGACGAGGGGGGCAGGGGGCAGGGTCTGAGGCTAGCCCACACCCAGCTGTCAGCGTTGGAGACTGAGGTCTGTCCCCATATTCCTCCCTCTTGCTGCCTCCCCTGCCTCATACACACCCAGACACTTGGAGCCTGGGGCTGCCTTTTGAAGTCCAGTCTCAGTCCCGCTAAGGGAGCTCCTTCCTCAAAGTTGTCCAGGCTTCAGCAGCAGGTGGGGCTGACAGGGGGGGCCAGGCAGGCTCCCAGGACTCCCTCCTGGAGACCTATCTTTGTGAAGGGCCTGGGTCTTGCCGTCTGACACCCCACTCCCACCCCACCCCATGTCCTGTCATCCTGTGTCACCATTGGGGGCACTCTGGCCATCATGCATATGTAGCTGTGTGTCTGGGCCAGGTTTCATCCTAGGAGTGCCCTCGGCCTCTCGCTGCCCAGGAGTCTGTGGGACCAGATTCTCAGAAGACCTCACCCCCGAGGGGACCCAGACGTCTTGGGATAAGGACATCCCTGCAATTAACCAAGGTGAGGGCACTGTATCTTCTCTTGGGGTTTGGGGTATGAAGTTGTCCATGTGGCGCGTGAAAACTGTGCTGAATGCTCAGAGAACAGAGAAAGCTGGGAGGAAACGTGCCAGCTTTCTTAGTGGGTCTTGGAGAGTAATGGTTCCACGGGCAAATTCTTTTTTTTTTAAATTTTTATTTATTTTTTATACAGCAGGTTCTTATTAGTTATCTATTTTATACAGACTGGTGTATATATGTCAATCCCAGTCTCCCAATTCATCCCACCACCACCTTCACGGGCAACTTCTTAAGTCTATTTTTCTGCATCTTCTCTACTGGGTTGTTACTTTTATTAAGAAGGGGGAAAACAAGAGGTTTATAAAAAAATGGAGAGCCCCGTACTTCTATCAGGCCAGGTCTGGTGTTGAATAGAGTCACTAGTGGCTGTTTGGAAACAGGTCAGCCAGCTGTTCAGGATGACCTGCAGGTGTGAGGCGCTGGTGGGGGGAGGTCCAAAGACCGGGAAGCGTGAGTCTCTGGCCTCCCTGCCTGGGGATTTCAGCTGAAGAAAGAGAACATACAGATAATCTGGGACAAAGCTAGTAGAAATAGAAACTGGAGTTCAGAATGGGGTTGGGGGGTAAGGGGTAGGGGATGGGAATCTGCCGCATGTGGTCTGCGCCTCCCCTTCCTCTGTGAAAAGCTTGAGCAGGGCCGTTCACCACCTTTAGGTCACTGTGGCTGGTTCTGGCCATCTCCAGACCAATCTGAGGCCTCCTTGGCATTGCTCTCCAGCTGCTGTGGAGGATTCTCTCTGCTAGGGCTGCTGGTGGCCCAACGACCTGTGAGCCTAGTGTAGTACCGGCCATAAAGCCCTTGACCGGGAGACTCACGCCCTCCCCAGCTGCTGGGAATGTTGACTGCTAAGGCCTCGCAGCTGGAGACCCTCAGCCAGGGATACCTGGGAAGCTATGCCCTGCCCTGCCCCGGGCGGCCCAGCCACAGCGACTCATACAGGACGTGGGTCTGGCCCCATGCCTCCAGGTGGGATAAGTCTGTAGTGCCACTTGGGGTCCAGAGCTCCTATGGGGTCCGGCTGGGGCTCTTCCCCAGCGCTCTTCACCTCTCCCTGCTTCCACCATCAATCACCTGCAGATGGCTCCCTGGCTCAGGCTCTGCTTCTAGGGAACCCAACCTCCAGGATGCCAGGCACTCTTCTAAGGTTCCTGCTGGGGCTGATATCCTAGTAAAGAGGCTGTGGAGAGGGCTTCCAGCTGTGGCAGAAAACAAGGCTGGAGGGAGGGGGAGGGGGGAAGGGGAGGGCAGGAGCCAGTACCCACCCTCCTATGGTGGTGCAGGCTGGCGTTTCTGTCACTTGCCACTCTAAGGGTCCTGAGTATCACACCGATGGGTAGGGGGTGAGGTGGGCTGGGAGAGCCCAGGGCGTGTTCTGAGGAGTGTGGCTTGGGCTGGAGCAGAGGATGAAGACAGCTGGAAGAAATGGCATCTTCCTGAGAGCAGAGGGCCTCAGACGCAGGAGCTGGGACTGGATTTTTTTTTTTTTTTTTTTTTTTTTTTGGCCATGCCATGGGCTCACATGCGGGATCTTAGTTCCCTGACCAGGGAGCAAACCCGTGCCCCCTGCAGTGGAAGCGTGAAGTCCTGACCACTGGACCGCCAGGGAAGTCCCTAGACCTGGCTTGTGTGGATCTCAGGAGACGTGCACCTTCTGAGCAGGGGAAGGGTGAGATCGGGCTGAGAAGCATTGCACACGTTTGTAGACTGGGACTCGGGCTGTGTGACCTGCCTGAGGTCACTTGCCTGTGTGACAGCCTCAGAGCCCGAAGGAGGATGGACGCTGGGGTTGCCTGGCCTGGCAGCCAGGGTCTCTCCTGCGCCGGTCCTCAAGTCTGTGCTGTGGAGGGCATGGACCCACACACGCCCCTCCCTTCCTTCCCAGGGCTCATCCCAGAGGAAACCCCGGAGAGCAGCTTCCTCCTCGAGGGCGACATCCTCCGGCCGGTGCGTGTGAGCATGCGCACACACACGTGGGTGTAAATAACCTCACAGGTAGTGTCAGAGACCTTTGAGTCCACCCCTTGGCGTCATGGAGGGGTGACGTGTGAGGGATCCACCGTTGCTGCTCGTAGCTCTTCTTGCCAAAGTCAGAGCGAATGTTCTGCTAGGAATAAGCCAGCCTGAGGGAGGGTGAGCTCTGGAGTGGTGGCAGCAGTCAGCCTGAGAGGGCTTCCTGAAGGAGGGGGTTTGGACTTTCAAGACCCAGCTTGCTACCCTACCTGGGGGAGGTGCCCAGGGAGTATCGGGACAAAGGAAGAGGTAAGCACAGGTTGGCAGAGTGGCCGGTGGGGCTATAGGGAGGTGTTTGTGGGGAACATTGGTGGTGGGAGCAATGGTCTCGGGACGACGGAACAAGAAGTAACACAGGAACCATCCTGCCCAGGGGTGGGGGCAGGCTCAGAAAGGGAGAAGCCTGGATGGGAATAGGGGCGACTTGCATTGCCATCTTTTAGGAGACACTTGCCTAAATTGGGGCGAGGGTGGGCAGAAGGTTCCTGAATAGGACAGTGGCCTGGTGGGAGCTAGACTGTGCTCCTGGCCTGAGGCTGTCCACTGATGGCACAGCATAAGGCTGGGCCGAAGACTGAAGGCCAGCCTGGGGCAGGGCAGGAACCCCCGGGGCCAGGCGAGGCCCCTGTTCCCAGTCACCCAGTGAGTGCCGGGGGTAAAAGCAGAATCCAGTAAAACCTTTGGTACCAGTGGGGCAGGACGTGCTGGGGTGCTCTGAAGCCCAGGCTTCAGAGTTGGCAGAAGAATAAAGAAAGTTGCTAAGGCCATGGGTGTTGCCTTAGAATCAGCCTGAGGAGGGCTGTGTCCCCATCTTCCCACCTGCACATTCAGAGGAGTTCTGTGGACTGCTGTGCTCCAGGAAGGAGTAGCGGGGGGGGGGGCGCTGCTGGTGGAGCTGAGCCCCTCTGAACTAGGCCCCCTGGGGTGCTGGGATTCCTAGCCAGCCTCTTCATTTTGTCTTGTTTCTCTTCTTGATAGAATAAGTTGTTAAGTTCTGTTATGTAGAAGAAAGGGTTGTGCTGTGTGTCATAACTCACAGAGCTGGCCCGCTGACGTCCCAGCTTCTATCCCATTTCTAATGACCAGCTATGCTCATGTACCCAGGGGGGTCTGCGGCTCACATCTTTAGGGCTCCCATGGCTGGAGGTGTGGCACCCTTGGGGGCGGGAAGCTTGGCTGACCGGGGTCCCTGAGCCGCCCTCTCTCCTCAGAGCCCTTTCCAGCTGTTCTCAGCGACCAAAAACAAGTGGCCCAAGAACGGTGGCGTAGTGGAGGTCCCCTTCCTGCTCTCCAGCAAGTATGGTGAGTGAGCCAGCCCCTCATTCCCAATGCAGCCCAGGCTCCTCTCTGGGTTTTTGTTCCCTCTTCCCCTGTATCTCTGCGCCCCTTCTACCGCTACCACCCAAGTAGCCCTTCTACCAGAAGCCCTTCTATCCCTGCTGGCCCCTGAGCTGGGAGGCTAAAATCCTGGAGGAGCTGATGGGAAATGTACATCTAGGGACTGTCTGATCCATTTCAAGACCAAATGGCCCAGAGGACAGTTATCTGCCCCAGGTCACACAGCCAGGGTCTGTCTGGAACCCTGCTTTCTTCTCCCCACACCATCACACTGCCCTTTCTAGACATTCCGTTTTGGGGGAGTGATCTGAAGCTTGGTTCCCTCCCCAAGTGCAGACTTCCAAGGCGCTGCAAGGGCTCTAGGGGCTGGGCTGGGGCATCAGCCAGGGTGTCTCCTCTTCAGATAAGCCCAGCCGCCAAGTCATCCTGGAGGCGTTTGCTGAGTTTGAGCGCTTCACGTGCATCAGGTTTGTTGCCTACGAGGGCCAGAGGGACTTCATCTCCATCGTCCCCATGTCTGGGTAAGTGCTTCCGGGTATGTGTGCAAGTGTGTGTACTCGTGCATGTACGGGGTGAGAGCCACAGCTGTCTTCAGTTCAGCCTGGAAATAACAAAGCTGTGGTCAAAGACCTGTGTCTGGGCCTCTGTCCCGGGTCCAGAGTACCCCTGCCCATCTGAGTGGTTTACCCAGTGCGAGCTGGACCTACAGATACTCAGGGCAGGAGGTGGAGGAGACGTGGGCAAGGAGGTGCTCGACTCTCCTTTAAAGAGCCCTCAACTCCATCTCTGGGGAGATTTTGTGGCCTGGGGACTGAGTGCAGGTTTCATGAGACAGACCTGACCTCAGATCTGGGTTCCGCAGTGCAGGAACCAGGTGACTCTGGAATGTCCCTTAACTTCTGAGTCCCTTCTGCCTTCTCTCTGCAATGGGGTTGATGGCAATACTGCGTTCCTAGCTTGCTAGGGGCCTAAGAGAATGTGGGTGAGAGCTTTGACTTGGGGCTCCCCACATGGGGACATTCACGTAATGAGCTGCTTCCGTCATCCACATTAGTATTGACTCCCACCAACTCCTCTCAGTGCAGGCTACAAAGGGGGTTCCAGTACACCCCCTTGGCAGAGGGCCAGGCAGTCAGGGGACTTAGGGCCAGCAGGCTCGGGACTGAAGCCCAGGATGGGGACTAGCTGTTGGTGCTCACTTATCCCAGGTCTTAGGAGGAGGGGTGAGGGTCCTGGGTCTGCAGATTCTCTGGGCTGGTGCCCACCCAGCACTCTTATGGCCCTGCAGGTGCTTCTCGAGCATAGGGCGCAGTGGAGGGATGCAGGTGGTGTCCCTGGGGCCCAGCTGTCTCCGGAGGGGCCCGGGCATCGTCCTGCACGAGCTCATGCACGTGCTGGGCTTCTGGCACGAACATTCGCGAGCCGACCGGGACCGCTACATCCGTGTGAACTGGAACGAGATCCTCCCAGGTGAGCCGGGTTGTGAAAGGCCAGGCTAGGCCAGGGGACTAGGGGGTGGGGGGGTGGGAGAGGTAGTCCTGCTGGGAGAAGGTGGCAGGAGGCACGGTCCAGACCTGAGGAGTTGCCCGGCTATTTGGGAGTGGTCGTCCATCTTCCCCACTCCCTGCCTGTCTCCCATGGGGAAGGTGGGGTTCCTGCTTGCCTCCGAGACCTGGAGAATAGTCCAGATGCTGCAGCTCTGGGCCCTGAGCCTTCACTGCCACCCACAGTTACCCTGAGCTAGGGCAGAAATTTGCTGTGTGCCTCGTTTCTCTTCACGGACACCGGCAGTTACCTGAGGATGGAGCTGATGGTCTTAGGAATCTCGCTCACTCATACTCAGCTAGCAGCCCCTCATGCTCTGGACACTGCTGTGTGGAGTCAGGGCAGGGACTGTGTTCCAGCCAGGGCGCTGAGCCGAGACGGAAGTCCTGGAGGTAGTGGGCCAAGTGTCAGACGCAAGAGGCGCAGGGCAGTCCTGTGCGGCTTGGTGTGTGTGAGACGGGTGCCGATGGGCACCTGGGACAGAAAGTACAGGGAGACCAGGCTCTGAAAGGTGGCAGTGGGAAAGCTGAGGCTGGTCTGGGGAGTGGGCCACTGCACTGAATGCCAGGGTGCGGGGTATGGTACCAGGGATCTGACTCCAGCAATGCGGGGACCCTGACCTTTGGCAGAGGGGGACAGCCTGCTGCAGGAGGTGAGGGGAGTCCAGACAATCGCTTTGTGAGGGAGGGGAGCAGAGGAGATAAGTGATGACTTGGGTTTGGGGGTATGGAAACAGAAGATTTGGAAGGCTTCCTGTAAGCGGAGGCTTCTGGTGTGAGCGCCTTTGCTGCTGCTGTGGGGTTAGCCAGGTGAAATGGTCAGAGGTGGAGCCCAAGATGCATGCATGGATGCCCTTCCACTCCAAGAAGGAGATGGGAAGATGGGTAGAACCTCTCAGTGGGACGGAGATTGGAGGTTGAGATCAGAGATTAGTCTAGGTAAGTGGGGAGAAGACAGTGACAACATAGCCTGAAAATAGATTATAATCCTTTTAAGTGCTCATGGAGGGACTTCCTTGGTGGTCCAGTGGTTAGGACCCTACGCTTCCACTCCAGGGGCACAGGTTCAATCCTTGGTCATTTGCTCATGGAATTCTTTTTTTTTTAATTTATTTTTTATTTATTTATTTATTTATATGGAATTCTTGTAAAAACTTATGATAGCCATAAAAACTTCAAATTTGAAAAAGTAGAGTTAATACAAACAGTTTGATCATGATGTAAAAAGTAGAAACTAATAATAAAATGAAAAACTTTATCCAACTGGAAATTAAAATTTAAAAAACAACAAACCTTTCTTTTAGCTATGAAGTAAAAGAAATTGCAGGAATTCTTAAAACATAAAAACACATTAGAACCAATGGTTCACAGCTAAAGCAATGCACAGGGAAAACGTGTAGACAAATACTTACATCAATAAACAGAGAGAACAAATTAGGCATTTCAGGGCTTCCCTGGTGGCGCAGTGGTTGAGAGTCCGCCTGATGATGCAGGGGACACGGGTTCGTGCCCCGGTCCGGGAGGATCCCACATGCCACGGAGCGGCTGGGCCCGTGAGCCATGGCCGCTGAGCCTGCGCGTCCGGAGCCTGTGCTCCGCAACGGGAGAGGCCACAACAGTGAGAGGCCCGCGTACCGCAAAAAAAAAAAATAATAATAATTAGGCATTTCAATCCAAGTTAAGAAAAAAATGAAAGCAGGAGGGAATTACTGAAGGTAAAAGCAGAAATTAATGAGTTAGAAAACAAACAGCACTAATAAACTAGAAAAGCTGTTTTGCTTTTGTTTCTTAACAATAAAACAAGTTAAACACCAGCTACCCTAATGGAAAAACTTGCCTAAGAATGGACAAAAATGAGAATACATTTTACTTAGTTAATATGTACAGAACAAACTGCTAAAATATGCAAACTAATAACAGTAATTAACTGGAGGTGGGGAGGCGGGGACTCAGGAAGGGGCTGGAGTGGGAGATGGAACTAAGCAGTCTACTGGGCAGGTATTTTCAGGCAGGTGATGGGATATAAAGGGGTTGGAATTCCATTTTAGTGGTATGGAGGCTGCTGGTGACCATGGATGGGTGTGGAGGTGGCTGGCTGGGTCTGGGGGGTTTGGAGGGTGCAGCTCTTCTTTCAGAGGCTCACTGTGAAGGGCAGGACTTGACCGAGGGAACCTAGCCCCTCCCAGGCCTGGAGGAGCCAAGTGCCAGGGAGAAGCAGGTGCTCTGGCCGATGGCAAAGGGCTGGACTCCACACCCAGGGATGGGGGTAGGGGGTAGG
>NW_020173116.1:7255628-7327859 GCF_003031525.2 Neophocaena asiaeorientalis asiaeorientalis | reverse complement strand
TGTTGGCCCGAGGCAGGTGGAGCAGGTGGCTTTGCTTCTGGGAACGGGCTATCCCCACCGCACACGATGGGCTCAAGGGCCCGGCCTCTAAGGCTGGGGAGGGGAGTAGGCACTTTATCTCGCCGGTAGGGGGCGTCCGAGACACTCTTAGCAGCGTGTGTCTTCGTGGAAGCTGCAGGTCGTATAAAGATAGTCTCATACAGGGTGAGCTTGAGAGGAGGAGAAAGGTGGAGAGAAGTCTTAGGGGGCGATGGCGGGCCACCACCAGGTCCCTGTGCTTGCACATCAGCTGGTGCAGGTCTGGAACCCTCCCAGGGCACGGAGGAGACAGGGATCAGGGATCAGTGGCGGGGGTGGGGAGATGCACATCTGGCTGTAGTTTTGGACCCCTAGGCTCAGGTAGGTTGTACATTTCCAGAAAGCCCCTATCACCTACCCTTCCTCCCCTGGCCCTCTTCCCACATCGCCAAGTATTTTTTCAGGCTTTGAGATGAACTTCATCAAATCTCGGAGCAGCAACATGTTGGTGCCCTATGACTACTCGTCAGTGATGCACTATGGGAGGTGAGGACCCCCTTTCCTTGCTTCCTTCCCTCTGCGCTGCCATGCCAGCTCCTGCCGTGGTCTGGACTCAGGCCCCTGCCTGCTTGGGTTTCAGGCTCGCCTTCAGCCGGCGCGGGATGCCCACCATCACGCCGCTCTGGGCCCCCAGTGTCCAAATTGGCCAGCGATGGAACCTGAGCGCCTCTGACATCGCACGGGTCCTCAAGTTTTATGATTGCAGCCCGCTTGGCCGTGATCCCCGTGCAAAAGGTGAGTGACAGGGGACAGAGTGATTTGGGGAGCCAAAGGAGGCTCCTGTGTTGAGGTGGTGTGAGCGAGGGTCGGGTGCTAGGAGGTGAGGCTGTAGAGGTGAGCACGGGGAGATCACCAGGGCCTCACCGCAGGAGATGCAGAAAACGCACGTGAAAAAATTAACCCTCACTGGTGATTATAAAACTGTTAGATATAGGAATAGAGGTCACTTTTTAAAGTTTAACGTACCTACCAAAAACCCAGAGCAAAACTCATTTTTAATGTCAAAACATTAAAATTGGGACCAAGACAAGTTTTTCCATTATTGTCCCATCTCTTCAACAATGTAGTGAAAGTCTTAGCCATTGTGGTACGACAAAATTAAAAGTCTGAGGTTTGGGAAGGAAGCAAAAATTGCCACTATTCATAGATGACTACATTGAAAGTAGCAATCTATAAACAAATTACTAGAACTAATAAGAATTTTAAAAAGTAAATATAATCAATATATAGAAATCAGTTTTATTTCTGTATATCAATAGTTAGGAAACAGAATTCTTAAAGATACCATTATAATAGTGAAGATAAAGTTCTAAGGAGTAAATCTGACAGAAGCTATATAAAACTTTATGGAAAAAAACCTTATTACAATCGTTAAAGAATACTTAAGTAAATACAGAGATGTATCATATTAAAAGGAAGACAATAGAAAAATGTAATTCTCTACTGATCTACAGACTCAATAAATTCCCGCTGAAAATCCCAATAAGTTTGGAGATCTTGACAAGTGAGTCTAAAATCTGTATTAAAAATGCAAAAGGCCAATAATAGCCCAGACACTCCTGAAGACATAAAAGTGGAGGGACTGCCCTAGCAGACATGAAGTTACGTAGATTATAAAATGTCTTTATATATATATATATATATAGCATATAAATATATAAATGCATATATTCATATATGTACACAGAATGTATATAAAATACCTTTATATAAACGTGTAGCATTGGTACAAGGGTAGATAATTGCCCACTTGCATTGGCAGGCAGATTCTTAACCACTGCACCACCAGGGAAGTCCCTAGTTATTCACTTAAAAAAATGAATTTCTAATTCATCATGCACAGAAATTCTAGTTGTATACAAGACTTCCATGTAAACCAAAAAAAACTCTAAAACTTTTTAGAAGAAAATATAGTAAAATGTCTTCATGACCTTGGAATAGGTAAGGACTCTTTAAAAATAAGACAGGCAACATGAGACAAAGCTGGAAAAATTAAAAAATCCAACTACATTGATCATAATAAATACTATTTATTAAAAGACATAAAAGTGAAAATACAAGATACAGATCAGAAGAGAATTATTGTAACTAATTGTACTCAAAGTATATTAAAAAAAACTTTTAGAACTTAGTAAGAAGAAACCCCACAAAGTAGAAAAGGCGAGAGACTTAACAAGCAATTCACAGAAGAAACCGAATTGGGAAACCCAAGATATTCAACATCATTAATAATTGGGGAAATGCAAATAAAGACCACAGTACCTTTTTATACCCCCAAATTGGTAGAAATTTAAATGTCAGATACGACCAAATACTAAGAAGAATATGAAGCAGTGATAACATTCGTACTCTGCTATAGGAGTGTAAATTGCTACAACCACTTTGGGAAACAATCTGATATCTTATGAAGCTGAAGTGTATACACCCCATGACCCTACTCCTAGGTCTTGTTGCATGTGTGTGCCCCCAACTCCAGCCATAGGCAATCACTAATCTACATTCTGTTTCTATAGTTTTGCCTACTCTGGACATTTCATATAAATGGAATCATACAGTATGTGGTCTTTTGTGACTGGCTTCTTCACTTAGCATCGTGTTTTCAAGGTTCGTCCATGTTACCGTGTGTATCAGTACAGTTGACCCTTGATCGACGTGAGTTAGGGGTGCTGACCCTCCGTGCAGTCAGATCTGCCTATAACTTTACAGTCAGTCCTCCGCATCCTTGGATACACCAACCATGTATCGTGTAGTACTGTGAATATTTTACTGGAAAAAAAAAAAATTCACGTATAAGTGGACCCATGCAGTTCACAGCTGTGTTGTTCAAGGGTCAACTATACTTCATTCATTTTTGTTGTTGAATGATATACCACATTTTGTTTATCCATTTATCAAAGGATCTTTGGGTTATTTCTACTTTTAGGCTATTATGAATAATGGTACTGTGAACATTCATGTGTCAGATTTTATGTGGACATATATATATATTTTTTAGATGTTGGGGGTAGGAGTTTATTAATTTATTTATTTTTGCTACGTTGGGTCTTGGTTTCTGTGCGAAGGCTTTCTTTAGTTGTGGCAAGCGGGGGCCACTCTTCATCGTGGTGCAGGAGCCTCTCACTGTCGCGGCCTCTCGTGCTGTGGAGCACAGGCTCCAGACGCGCAGGCTCAGTAGTTGTGGCTCACGGGCCTAGTTGCTCCACTGCATGTGGGATCCTCCCAGGCCAGGGCTCAAACCCGTGTCCCCTGCATTAGCAGGCAGATTCTCAACCACTGCGCAACAGGGAAGCCCCGGGCATATATTTTCTTTTCCTTTGGATATATACTTAGGAGTGGAATTTCTGGGTCCTTTGGTGACTCCATATTTAACTGCTAAATTGTTTTCCAAATTGGCTGCACTATTTTTCATTTCTACTGGCAATGTATGAAGGTTCCACTTTCTGCAAGCCCGTGTCAACACTTATTTTTCTGATTATAACCACCGCAAGTGGGTGTGAAGTGATATCTCATTGTAGTTTTTTTTTTTATATTTATTTATTTATTTGGCTGTGCTAGGTGTTCGTTGCAGCACGGGGGATCTTCGCTGCTGTGTGTGGGCTCTTTTTATTTGCGGTGTGCGGGCTCTTAGTTGTGGCATGCGGGATCTAGTTCCCTGACCAGGGATCGAATCTGGGCCCCTTGCATTGGGAGCACAGTCTTAACCACTGGACCACCAAGGACGTCCCTCATTGTAGCTTTGATTTGCATTTCCCTAATGACTTTGAACATCTCTTTATGTGCTTATCGGTCATCTGTATATTTTTGGAAAAATGTTCAAGTCTTTTGCCCGTTTTTCAGTTGGGTTGTCTTTTACTGGTGAGTTGTAGGAATTCTTTATATATTCCAGATACATGTTCCTTATCAGATATATCATTTGGAAATATTTCCTCACATGTTATAGTTTAACTTTCTAGATGGTGTCCTTTGAACATAGACATTTAAAATTTTGATGTGAAGTCCAACTCATCTATTCTTTTATCACTGTATTTTTGGTGTCATATCTAAGGACTTGCCTAACTCGAGGTCATGTAGATTTAATCCTATGTATTTTGCATGTGACTATCTAGTTCCAGCACCATTTTGTAGACCATTCTTTCCTATATATAATCCCAAATATTACATACCTTTTTAAAAATAAAAGGAGACGTGGCAAGAGCTTCGTGGGTAACTATTTGAGGCTTGACTAACATGAGGAACAGAACTGAGAGGTGGCTAGAAGGGGTCATGGGTCAATGGAAAGTTTATCAAGATGGTGGACACACAGCAAGTTTGGATACTGAAATAATGACCCAGTGGAGAAGGGGGAATGGATTGGGGTGGGGAAGAAAAATATCTAGAACATTCAGGGAGGAGTTGCTCTCATTGGGAGCTGGGGAACTTCCTTGGACCTAATGGAAGGAAGAAGATGGGAACAGATCCGAGTTCACGTGCAGATCCTGATGTGCAGGTGAGGGGCTCCGTCCCAGGCTTTGGCGGCATAAAGAGTGAGGTGAGGTTTCCAGCCGAGAGGCTGGGGAGAAGAGGATGGATGCGAAGGAAAAGGTGTGAAGCTGCTGACTGGAGAGCAGGAGAGGAAGCCCGTGAGAGACACATGGCAGGGCCACGGGTGGTGCTGGGCTGCTGGTGGAGGCGTGGTGTAGGTTAGTCACCTGGTCCTCTAGGACTGGGGTGTTGTGGGCAGTTCTGACAGAGGGGGAGGTGCCTGGGGATGTCTCCAAGGGAGGGGCTGCACCGAGGGCTGTGGAACCCATGCCAGGTGAGGAGAGGGGTTTGGAAGTAAGGAGGCTGTGGGGCAAGAAGAAGGGGTTTGGGGGCTCAGCGGGGCTGAAGGATCGTGATAGTGAAGCGAGTGGGCTGGAAGTAAAGGAGGCGGCCGTCAGAGGGTGGGCAGCCAGGACCCGTGACTTTAGCGGGTGTGATCTTGGCAGGTCCAGGCAGGGACTGGGCTGTGAAGTCACTGGTTGAAGCATGTCAGCTCAGATTGGTCAGTGTCCTTGCATGGAAGGTATGGCTCATCGGGAAGCCTTTGGTGGGTGGGCAGGAGTGACAGGGATGAGGGTGGTGCTGAAGGCGGGCTGGGGCCGATGGCCGGATAACTTGGGCCTGAAATGAAGAGTCTTACAAAGCAGCCGGTGGCAACCAGCTGTGGTCCGGGAGGGGCAGTGAAGGGCCAGCAACACCCACCCCACTGAGCACACGGGCCTGGTCGTGCTCACGTGTGTCCTGCTGACGCCCTGGGTTTGGGCATAGCTGCAAGTGTAGGAAAAGTTCTGGAATAGGCCTCGGATATGGGTGAGAGGTGAGGTGTTGCCCTGTACAGAGCAGCCCCGGGTGGTCTGGGTGATGGGCTGCAATGCTAGATCTGGGGTTTGACCATCAGAGCAGCCGGGGGTGTGGGTGGGAGGTCATGGAAGATCCCAGTGGCCTGACCTTCTGCTGGTGACCTCTGGGACCAAGCAGGGAGGGAATGGGATGGCTCTGTGGTCCTTGTCTCTAAGGGGGAGTTGGGAGTTAGGGTCTCAAAGGCATTGGGCAGTAGCATAGCAGGAGCGTGGCGGGTCATCGCATCCCGTGAGCTGAGTTCTAGGTCACTGTGAATGAGGCTGAAGGGGGCTCTGGCTCTCGCAGCTGCCATACACTGTCCCTCTGTGATTCTGGGACGTAACCTATCTTTCCTCCTCTAGGGCTCCAGACCCACAGCGATGGTAGGAGCCCCACTCCCACGTCTAGACCGTACCTGCAGCAGCTCCTAAAGGCACTGTTGGCAGAATCCAGGAGCCCTGGCCCCGAGGGTTTCGGGGCTGAAGAGAGCCCACGTGTGTGGAAGCCCCCAGCCCTGAGGAGTTCTGGTGTGGAGGCCTCTGCAAGGCCCCCTCAGCCCCTAGCTTCTTCCCTAAGGTCAAGGCCTGGAGCAGTGGTTCCTGGCATTGCCATGGAGCAGTCCTGGCAGGCCCAAGTGCCCGCTGTACCCCCAGACCCATCTCTAGAAGCAGAAGACCAGCCAGCAGTCGTCTAGGCTATTTTGGAGAACCCTGCTCTGCCAGGAGCCCGTGCCCCCAGAAAACGCTTCATAAGGACACCCAGAGGTCAAGCCTGTGGCTTCTGCCCCCAAGCGGGAAGGGCATTCTATGCTCAGGGTGGCCAGGTTGTACAACCCTTGGCCCCTCTAGGCAGCACCCCTGTCTTCCAGCCCCTCTGGCTACCCTGTCTAAGGCCCAGGCCTCTCCCTCTGCCCCTTGTTTGCCTGTCATGTTCCCCCAAGAGCTCCTGGGGACAGAGGGACCCTCTAGATCTGTCGGGGAAAGGCAGGCCTGCCGGGGGATTTCTGACTCTGCCTGCTGCCGTCTCCTGCCCCAGCCCTGGGGGCGTCTGGGAATGGGAGATGACCTCTTCAGGGCTCTAGGGACAGGGATCTGGAGGGGTGGTCCTCCCTGAAGGCCTCTGGGAGCCCTCTTGTAGTTGAGGGCCAGCCCCCCAGCATGGGCTAAGGGTACCTCTACCTCTCCCTCTCCCTCGGGTCAGCCTTGGGGCAGGGGCACCCAGTGGCTGGGACCCTGGGAGCAGCCTCGCTCCCTGATGTCTGAGTGCTGGGGATGTGGCTCTGCAGCCACAGCCTCCAGCCCTGCTCTCCAGGAGGCTTTCAGAGCCCAACTTCCTCCCCTGCCGCCCAGGGAGACGAAGAGGTGGCGGCCCTCCAGGACTGCACGTGGGAAACGGCCAGAACCCGAGGACCCTGAAGTCAGGGCTCAAAGCTGCTGTCACCCCGCGTTGCTGTCTCCAGGAACCTGGTCTCTGTCCGACACCCGCCTGCCCCTCCCGGGGACTTGGCCCGAGGAGGCCCCGGAAGGTGGGAAGGGGCTGTAGGGTCCCCCTGCTGGTCTGTCTTCAGCAAAGCCCACTCATCAGCTCCTGGCCTCCCCCGTGAGGGCTGTTCTCGGGGCAAAGAAAGTCTCCAGGGATGCCAGTGACAAGCTGGGGGCCCCCCAGTGGTGCTGTTCTCGGGGCCCGCCTGGGGTAGAAGGGAAGCAGGAGCCCGTGCCCATCCCAGTGGGACCAGGTCCCTCAGGTGTCTTGGGAAAAGGTAGAAATAAAGTTGGGAACTTGCTCCAGGAGTCTGGTGCTGACTGTTCTGACTACCTCATACCCGATTGCCCTGGGACCCTCAGGTGGTGAGACCCATATTCCAGAGGAGGGAAGAGACTCAGGGAAGCAAATGGTTGTGCCCAAGGGAACAGGGCTGTGCAGCCGTGAAGGGCTGCGGCGTGCCCTCTGCCAACCTCTTCACTGTGTCAGGAGGCCTGGAGCCCCTGTCCTCAGTCTATCTTGGGTTTCAGTCTCGAGTCAAGGATTTTCTGAGACTGAACGTGGGCCTGATCTCATGTGTTAGTGTCAGGGAAGGATCATGGTTGGGGGTGCTCTCCCAAGTCTTGTGCCCAAACGTGGGACGTGGGGTATCAGAGTTTAGAGTAGGGGAGCAGAGGCTCTGGCCACAGCAGGGTGACAGCTCCCCTGGGAGATTCCCAAGCAAAGACTTTGGGCCAACCCTAGGATAGACACAGTACACATATCCATTTATCAGAAATAAGTGTGGCTGTATCACGACCTGTGGGTCTCTGAATAGCCAAGCCAGGCCTCTGATACCCAGCTGGGGTTTCTCGGTGGCCACGCTGGGTCAGAGAAGGCGATGTGCTTTGTGTGCTATGAGGCCCTCCCAGCTCAGAGGCTGCCTCCGTTAAGATGCGGCTTTTGATCTTGGACTCTGGGTTCTCCAGAGAGGGAGGTGGGGCTGGCTGATCCTATTGGCTCATGGGGAAGACTGCTTACTCTTTCTTTGCGGGTGATCAGGGACAAAGCTGTCCTTGTCCTCTCCTTGCCTATCACTACAGAGCCCAGGCCCCAGGCCAGCTCTGGGCCCAGGCCTGTTCCATGAGCCCCATCCTTCCTGTGATGGTCCAGCCCTGGTCCAGCCCCTGGAGCCCCAGCACGGAGGGTGTGATATGTATGGGGCCCTGGGGTGTCAACCAGAGCCCGGTGGATAGCCGCCACCTCCCAGAGTCTACAGCCTATTCTCCAATCCCCAACCACACAGCAATGTGGGCTCGCTCATCAATTTATTCACTCATCCAACACACATCTATTGTTTTTGTTTTGTGTTTTTTGGCGATACGCGGGCCTCTCACTGTTGTGGCCTCTCCCGTTGCGGAGCACAGGCTCCTGACGTGCAGGCTCAGCGGCCATGGCTCACGGGCCCAGCTGCTCCGCGGCACGTGGGATCCTCCCGGACCGGGGCACGAACCCGCGTCCCCTGCATCGGTAGGCAGACTCTCAACCACTGTGCCATCAGGGAAGCCCCAACACACATCTATTGAATTTAGGTGCCAGGCAGGCTCTGTTATAGGCACTGGGAATAACTTGGGAAACAAGGCATGTTTTCTATTCCCAGTTTATTCAGTGACAGGGAGAGGGATGGACAGTAAACAGGCAAATAAAGCATCTGGGATTCATAAGTGATGGCAGAGGGCGAACATTTCTATAGGCTGTTGGCATTTCATTGCTACCCTGGGAACATCCAGGGAAAGAGCAGCCAGTGCAGAGGCCCTGAGGCAGGGAGAAGCAAGGTGTGTCAGGCCGGTGCGAATGGGATGTGTGTGCGTGGACGGGGGGAGACAGGCAAGGCCTGGTCAGCCAGAAAGCGATGGTTTTATTTCACGAGCAACAGGGAGCAGCTGCTGGAAGGTTCTAAGGAAGGGTGTGACAAGATCTGATTTAAAATTTAAAAAGTCATGCCGGATACTCCCTGGAAAACGAATTGGAATCGGGAAGAACAGCTGGTAGCCACTGCAGTTGTGCAGGTGAAGGTGGTGGGGTCATGGAAAGGGGCAGAAGTGGGTGCTTTGGGAGTATGTTTTGGAGGTTGAGGCAAGCGCACTTGCGGTTGGATGTAGGGGCTGAGGGCATCTCAGCAGTGAGAACTGAGAGGAGAGACCTGGTTCAGGGGAAATGGGTGTGTGAAGTCTGAGGCTACTAGATGTCAAATGGGTGGGTCAGGGAGTGTGTGGGGCGGTGTCCTGAACCTTGTACGATGTTTGGTAGCATCCTTGGCCTTTGCCCGCGAGATGCCAGTAGCAACCCCCTTCCTCCTGTGGTTAAAGTCAAAAATGTCTGCGGACGTTGCCAAATGTCCCTAGGAAGGGGCAAAAGTCACTCTGTGAGAATCACTGATTTCGGATTTGGGAGAAGGAAAGGAAACTGAGAAGTGGCCTGTGAGGAGGGAGCAGAGTGTCCCCTAGGAAGGGTCCATCGTATAAAATGCTGCTGAAAAACAGTTAAGAACAGGACTCAGAATGAGCCTGGCACTTGGCGTGGAGTCACAAATGACCCACCAGGAGGAGATTCAGTGGAAGGTGGGGTGCAGACGTCCTACAAGGGTGAAGGGGAGAATGTGAGGGATTAGAGACAATGACCAGGCTGCAGGGGGGCATGGAGGGCTCCTTAAGGAGGGAGCTGGCCCTTAGAGTGGGGGAGTGATAGCTGGTGAGGGGGTAATTGAAGGAGCAGCGTCCTGGGGGACATGAGAGGGGTTGGGGTCCAGGGCATATGCCAAGGACTTGCCCTAAGAGTGGAGATGCAACTCGGATACAGGTGTGCTTGGGGGATGGGTGTCTGCCAGATGGCTTCCATTTTCTCTTAAGTACAAAGCAAAGTTACAGCGTACGGGTAGGGGGTGGGCAGGAGGGGGATGCCGATTGTGAAGCATGGGTAAGTGAGCCCACTAGGGAAGTCTAGAGATTTGCGGTCGTGAATTTAAAGCGAGGCCAGTCGATGCAGTGCGTGTTTTACTCTGGAAAAAGCAGCTGCTTGGTCAAAGGCAGGGTGGATGATTTAGGTTTGACCAGGGTTGGGGTTTTGTCAGGAGAGGTGTGATGGAGGGAGGGAGAATGATTGACTTACATCACACAGGGCACAACTCAAGGGTCTGGGGAGGCGGGGAGGCTGGGTCATACAGGGTGGTCTGGGGTAAGGGTCCCAGGGATTTGAAAGGCTGGAGCTTCTGGTGAAAGCTGTGGGGGGGGGTGAAGCCTGGTTGGGGATCATCCCCATGGGCCCTCAGGGCAGGGAGGGCAGCACCTTGAGCTGCTGGAACCCTGGCCAAGGAGGCAGTGGGGCCAGTCTCACCTTTCAGACCTGGAGAAGTGGTTCCAGAGCTTTCAACTAAGGTGGCACATCTCTTGCTGTGCTCTCACAGCCAGGGATGGGACAACTGTCTCCCCTTTCTTTGGAAAAGATGCTACTAGGTCACCTTTCCCCCATGGCCCCTCTTTCCAAGGATATCCCTTGGGGGCACCTTCATTTGGGTACCACCTATCTAAGAAAAACTCAAGTGTATGTCATCTGCTGATGACTGCTACCATTACTCTTCACCTTTCAACAATCTTGGCCAGGTACTGGGGACAGAGAAGTGATGCCTGCTCTGATGGAGGGGGTGGTGCAACAAACCATCAGACTCCATCTCGCTCTGAGCGTGAAATTGGCACTGAGGGAGGGCAGGGTAACTCCCTCTGCCTGAGAGGCAGTGACAGGTGAGCAGACCTTGAAGACAGAGTAGGGGTCCACCAAGCACAGAAGGAAGGGTAAGGAGGGCGTTTCTGGCAGAGCAAACAGCCCCTGGAAAGGACTAGAGATATGGGAGCTCAGGGCACGTCCGGGGACCAGCACGTAGCCTGGTGTGGCCCGGAAGGTGGGCCAGTGCCTGTCACTGCCTCCCCCTCCCCCTAAACATGGCTGCGAGTAATCTAGGCAGCTGCTGCTGCTAGCTGGTTGTAGATCTGGGACTGACTGCCAGCCCTGGTGGAGCAGGATGATGAGGGAAGGTCACATCTAGTTTGGGAAGCGCTGAAGGAAGCCCTGCTGGGGCCCGAGGCTCTGATTCATGCAGGGCTCGGTGGAGCAGGCAGCTGGGGACTGTGGGTGTGTGGGGAGATGAAGACCACAGAGAGGAACGGGAATCGAGTTATGTAACAGTGCCCACTGCCCCGAGAGCCAGCCGCTGGTCTTGGGGGTGGGTGGGGCTGGGAGGCAGCAGCGGGGGTGGCACAGAGCCTGGGTGGTGGCTGAGCCTCAAGCGTTCCTGTAGACTCTCTCTGGCTGTCCTCAACCTAGGCTGGTACCCAGCAGGGCCCGGTGCTGCCCCGTCAGGGAAGGCCCAGGTGAGAATCAGCGTTGATTTGTAGGGCGGAAAGGATGGGGTGGGGTGGGTATAAGCAGCCCTGGCCTCAGTTCCTGCAGAGGCCTGGAGGCCTGGCCTTTCAAGGAAGACAAGCCAACAGACAAAAGGCTGCTGCTGACTGCAGTGTCTGGGGAGATACCCACCGGCCCCCCAGCCCGAGAATGGTGGGAGAGGGTGAAAAATGGTCCTTCTCAAAGCCCATTTGGGCCACCAGGGTGCTGAGATTCCCTGCCGTGGGACAGGGAACCATGGGGACAGGCAGGAACTTGCTTAAGCGGCTGCTTCCCCAGATCCAAAGGCCACCCCTCTGTCCTTCCTCAGGGAAGGGGTTTCTGAGGCCTCTCCATCCCTGGCGACCGTGGGGTGGAAGCCCAGCAAGTCGAAGGATGCATTCATGAAACCTGTCTCTGGAGGGGGCAAGGGAGGCTGGCTGCCTCTCCAAACCTAGCCTAGGTAGTACCTACCCCACCAGGCTGTAGGCACTCTCATCTAACAGGGGAGCTGGGTAGGCTGGCAAGAGGCAGGGAGAGCCCAGGATCAAGGAGGATGTCCCTCAGTTCTGCCTGTGGCTGGGGGGTGGTGGGTACCACCTGTCTGAGCCTGGGTAGGGGTGACACATTGTGGGCACCTTGAGGTCACACTCTCTGCTCCCATGAAGATGGAGCAGGCACGCTGGATCAAGGTCATGTCCTTTGGGGGAGACTTACTTTCAGAAGTGGATTGATGCTTTATACAGAGGATGCCATGCACAGCTGTGGGCTAGCAATATAAGGCCTGGGTCTAGGCTGGGGTTACAGCATTAGGGGCTCCGGAAACGGTGAAAAAAGCGCCCTTGAGGCTGCCCAGGCTGGCGCTGGTGGCAGTGGCCACAGGGAGCGTGGGTAGGGGGAGGGTGTGTGACGACCGCCGGTCCTGCGCAGCTCTTTGAGGCCAGAGTGAGGTTAGGGTGCGGTGTGTGCCTACTCGGGAATTTCTTCTCACCCCAACTGCTTTTTCCAGGGCTACTCCAAGGGGGGTGCGTAGCCTGCGGGGTGGGGGCGGAGTCTTTCCTTAATGGAGGAAACTGAGGCAGCTGCAGGAGAAACGGGAAAGCCGAAGTCGTCAAGCCCGGGCTCTGAGCACTCGCTTGCCCCCCGCGCCGGGCTTGGGAGCCTTCTCAGTGGCCCCGGGACGCGGCAGGCGGCGGGTCTCTGGGGGCCGCGGACGAGCTCGGCAGGCGGGTGGCGGCAGGGGGCGCTCGCCACCTGGCCACGCGCGCCTCCTCGGGCTCCGCAGGCCCGACGGAGTCCAGTCTGTGCGGAAAAGCATTTGGGGAAGGGGTTCCCAGCAGTCTCTCGGCTCACCTCACGCCCTCCGCTGGGCTTCTTTCCTCGCGGGCTCCGGTCAGCGGGTGTGGTTTATTATGCTCCGGCGCCCCGAAACACCCACCCACCCTCTCCTTGGAGCTCTTGGGTGGTGGGAGGGGAGGTCTGCTCGCGCCCACTGTCCTAGACCCGGGGGCTCGGTCCTAGCCCCGCAGTCCTCAGGAGAGACGTCCCGCCTCGGCGCCCGCGGACCCGCCAGCGCCGCGTCCCAGCTCCCCGCGTGCACCGACCCTTCCACTTCTGCCAGCATCCTTCCCTTGGTCCCGAAGACCCCAGACGCCGGGCGCCTCTGACCTGCCGCAGAGCGGAGGCCGGGAGGAAAACGGAGTAGGGGTGCCAATGCGGAGGCCGGGAGCGCCGGGAGGCTGCGGTCCGCCCACCCCTCAGCGAGGCGCACCTCCCACCCACCCTGGGTCTCACCGCCCGCCCCGCCTCCCTTCCCTCCTCCTGCTCCCGCCTCCAGTCTCCTCCCTACTCCAGCCGCGCTCTCTCTCCTCCCCACTCCCCTGCCGCGGCGGGCTGCCTGCAGACGCGGCTCCCGGCTAGAGCCGGCGGAGCGGAGCGGGCCTCGCCCTCCTTGCCTCCTCCGGGAACCGGCGGCGCGCCCCCTGCCCGGCCGGCCGGGGCCCCGCGCCCCAGGGTGAGTCCAGCAGCCTCCCAGCGGCGGCGCCCAACTTTCCCCCCGTTCCGGGCGGGGCGGGGACGGCAGCGGGACATCTTGGTAAACTTCTCCGGGGCAGACGGTAGGGAGCCCGGGCGCCGGTGCAAGAGGATGTAGGAGGGCGGTGGCCGGCCCCGGGCGTCCCCCGCCCTCTTGGCCCCTTTCGGCCTGGCCATGGGGCTCCAGCACCTTCAGCTCAGCCAGGGGGTCGACACCCTCGTCTAGCCGACCTGGGTGGGAAAGCGCTGTCGCCGGCTGTGCACGCGCTGGGCGAGCAGCGCCCCTTCTGGCCGCGTCCGGCCCCGCCATGGACCACCAGGAGCCCTACTCCGTGCAGGCCACTGCGGCCATCGCGGCGGTCATCACCTTCCTCATCCTCTTCACCATCTTCGGCAACGCGCTGGTCATCTTGGCTGTGCTGACAAGCCACTCTCTGCGAGCCCCGCAGAACCTGTTCCTAGTGTCGCTGGCCGCCGCCGACATCCTGGTGGCCACGCTCATCATCCCTTTCTCACTGGCCAACGAGCTGCTGGGCTACTGGTACTTCTGGCGCACCTGGTGCGAGGTGTACCTGGCGCTCGACGTGCTCTTCTGCACCTCCTCCATCGTACACCTGTGTGCCATCAGCCTGGACCGCTACTGGGCCGTGAGCCGCGCGCTGGAGTACAACTCCAAGCGCACCCCGCGCCGCATCAAATGCGTCATCCTCACCGTGTGGCTCATCGCAGCTGTCATCTCGCTGCCGCCCCTCATCTACAAGGGCGACCCGGCTCCCCAGCCCCGAGGGCGCCCTCAGTGCAAGCTCAACCAAGAGGCCTGGTACATCCTGGCCTCCAGCATTGGATCTTTCTTTGCACCCTGCCTTATCATGATCCTTGTCTACCTGCGGATCTATCTGATCGCCAAGCGCAGCCACTGCAGAGGTCCCAGGGCCAAGGGGGGCCCTGGGAAGGGTGGGTCTAAGCAGCCCCACCCTGTCCCTGGGGAAGTCTCGGCCTCAGCCAGATTGCCAACTGTGGCCTCTCAACTGGCTACTGCTGGAGAGGCCAATGGATGCTCCCAGCCCACTGGGGAGAAGGACGAGGGGGAGACCCCTGAAGACCCTGGGACCCCCGCCTTGCCATCCAGCTGGCCTTCCCGCCCCAGCTCAGGCCAGGGTCAGAAGGAAGGTGTTTGTGGGACATCTCCAGAGGAGGAGGGGGCTGAAGAGGAGGAGGACGGGGTGTGTGAGCCGAAGGCCTCGGCAGCGTCTCCCGCCTCAGCTTGCAGCCCATCCCTGCAGCAACCACAGGGTTCCCGGCTGCTGGCGACCCTACGTGGCCAGGTGCTCCTGGTCAGGGGCAAGGGCACTGCGGGGGGGCAGTGGTGGCGGCGGCGGACGCAGCTGACCCGGGAAAAGCGGTTCACGTTCGTGCTGGCCGTGGTCATCGGCGTCTTCGTGCTCTGCTGGTTCCCCTTCTTCTTCAGCTACAGCCTGGGTGCCATCTGCCCTCAACACTGCAAGGTGCCCCACGGCCTCTTCCAGTTCTTCTTCTGGATCGGCTACTGCAACAGCTCGCTGAACCCTGTCATCTACACCATCTTCAACCAGGACTTTCGTCGTGCCTTCCGAAGGATCCTTTGCCGCAAGTGGACCCAGACGGCCTGGTGAGCCCGCCTGCCCGCTGCCCATGTGGGGTTGGTGCCAGGTGGTGCCAGGGCCACCCTGCTTCTTGCCCCATTGTATGTGACCACCTCCCTAGGGCTTTCTGGTCCCTTCCCTGGTCCTGTAGGCCTCATCCCGGGAACCCCCTCGGAGGGGCAGGGTCTATTTGAAGCCTCCCCTTGCTGGCGTGGCCGTGGGGAGCCATCTTCTCCACGCCCTGCCTGTGCACAGGCAGATGGATGAGGCTTAGACCTTCCTGAATGTAGCTGTGGCCAGGCTCCCTCGCAGAACCCCAGACCCCTGCAAACCTTGAGGACCCTGTGTCTTCTGGTTGATCACTTGCTTGTGGCGTTTTGTATCTTTCTCATCTTCCCCTTGAAAAGAGCAGGAAGCCAGCCTTCCGCTTCTTCCAGGAGGGCCTGCGGCTGAGGAAGAGGCAGAAACGATGATGGGCATCGTGCTGTGTGCCCGTGGTCCCCATTAGACCCTGGGTGGGGGCTTATGGGCTGGCACCATCTTTGGGCCCTTCTTCTCCTTCCCCCTGCTTTTGGAGTTGTAACTCCAGAACTGTGGATCATTTTCCTCACCCGGCGCCCCTCTGGGAGGCTGGTGGGTGCGTGGATGCCTCCTGGGGGGTGGTCTGGGGGTCTGGCCTCTGCCTCCACGGGAGAGCCCTGATCACTAGCGTTCACCACCTGCAAAACCCAGGGCAACAATAGCTTGCCGCCTACTTGCTGCAGGGAGATGAAAGGCTTCGCAGAAAGTTTTGAGCTCCGTGGGGGAACGCGCTAGAGAACCAGAAAATGTGATTATTCGGTGATATAAAAATCCCCCTTTTCTGGGTTTACCACCGCCTGTCTCTCTATAGACTTTTGCTCTGTGCCTGGGGTGTAAATTCCCACCCCAAACTGGAAGTGGGGAGTCGCAGACAGAACCACGATTTCAGTTAAAGGATGTATTCGAGAATGTGTTCTTACGCCTGCCAAGGTTGGAGTTATCACGTTGCGTGACAGCTTCTCGACATTTCACCTGCAACACCAAGAGGGTTTTCATTGGCTTGGACCCCCCCGACGGGGGAGAAGTCTTTTGTCATCAAGCAGGCACATTGTTTCCCCAGGATCGCTAAAGATACCCACCGCGTGGGAATGGTCTGAGATGAGGGCATGTGGTGGGGTGCTGGGGCTAGAGCAGGTGAGAAGGGGCCCCATGGACTCCCAGGGGAGCCTCCCACTGGAGTTCCTGGGCAGGGCTCCAAGCCCCAAATAGATCCCTTTTTTTTTTTTTTTTTTTGTTAAATAGATCCCTTTGATGCCTAACTGATTCCACCCCGGGTGGGTACCGTCTGTCCATCTCAGACCCAGCCACGTTGCTCCACCCCACCGATGGGCCTCCATGGGCCTCTCCCTCCTGGTCCCCTCGCCCACCCCAGAACTGGCACCTGGAACAGTTGAGGGAATGTGGAGGAGGTCTTGCAGTCTTCCCCATGCGAGTACCTGGCTTCACCATTCAGCCGGTGAGCATCCTGTCTTGGGGGCGGGGCTGAGCAGCACAGACGCTGCTGGGCCTGGCTAGACTTGGAGGGACGCTGAGGGAGTTTTCTGGGGTGGAGAGAATGGAGGGGACCAAAGAGGGTCCCTCCTGGGGTGGGAGGCTGTCCAGTTCATTCCCTGGTCTCAGTGTGAGGCCAGTGCATTGCCTCCGGCAGGGCTGGGGAGGCTGGGCCCGGGGGAGGGGCTGGCTTATGACATCTGCTGACTGGTCTTACGTGTGCCCCATGCAACCCCTGCTATCGTTGCCTGTGACTCCCTTGTTGTGATATGCAGGGTTTTTTTTTAAGTCTGAGCTATTTTATCAATAAAGGGATATTTTGTAATAAGCAAGCTGTGTCCTCATTGTCCAAGGGCTGCCAGGAGTAGCTATTCCTCACCTACTTGAGTAGTAGACTCTGGATATGGGCGCCCTCCCAGGGCCAGTTGCCCTTTCCTCCTCTGGGTGCGGCTGGCTGGTACCCACACACCTGCCTGCCTGCTTTGTCCACTCAGCATCCCTTATCCATCATTACAAGTCAGTGGGGGCGAGAGTCGCCAGGGGAGCCTGAGACTGGCTGCCCGGGAAGGGAAGGAAGGGAGGGCATCCCAGAGGAGATGGCCTTTGGGCAGGGTCTTGGGGGAAGATCAGGAGTGTACCAAGAGGGAAGACGGGAAGGTATCCTGGGCAGGAGAAAGCACAGGCAAAACATGTTGTGATGGTGAATTTGTGGCAGTTCAAGAGTCAGCCTGAAGCCAGCCCTGATAGGCGGGCAGGCACAACAGCTGGGGGCCAGCAGAGGTGGTCAGACACCACCCACATGGGATGGGGGGGACATGGTTTTTTTTACTCTCAACCACTGCGCCACCAGGGAAGCCCTGAGGGATGTTTTAAGCTGCTGCCTTCAGCAAGGGCCAGGAGAGTGGGATGGAGCTGCTTCGTGTCAGGCTCTCCAGCACTAAGATTCCGAGCTGGAAGGCCTGCTGACGGTTCCTCTCAGTTTCCTCGCTTCCCAGGTGAAGGGTCTGAGGCCCCAAAGGCACCCTATGAGTTGGGTTAGGAGCTGAGTCCACCAGGCTTCCTGTCACCGCAGAGAAGGTAATCTCTGGCCCCCGAACAAGGCTGGCCTGGTTCTGTGGGCAGGGGAGGCCAGGCAGCCGGCTGCTGGCAGGAGCAGGCGGCAGGGGGTGGGGTAAGGCCGATGCCAATGGCAGACCCCAGGGAGGGATGAAGCCCCGGCGGGGACGGCCCAGATCCGGTGCGGGGAGGCTACCCCCGCCACAGCCAAGCATTCCCACTTGAAGGGGGCTGTGGCTTCTGCCAGCGGCAACGACCAGAGACTCCAATGTATTCACCATCACTGGTGGACGTGGGGACACAGGGCTTCACTGAGGACTTTACAAGGAAGCCAGGCCCTGCCTTGAGGAGCTCCCAGCGCCTCCCACCAGCCTGTGCACCCACCACTAAGGCGCCGGGCCTGAGGAGGGTGGATCAAGGTAGCTCACCTCTTCCCATTTACTGAGCCCCTGGCTCTTCGGCTGCTTCCGCTGATTACCTCATTTAATCCTTTTAGGTAAGGTAAGTATCAGCCCATTTTATTCCAGGGAAATGGAGGCTTAAAAGGATGCAACAGGGCTTCCCTGGTGGCGCAGTGGTTGAGAGTCTGCCTGCTGACGCAGGGGACACAGGTTCGTGCCCCGGTCCGGGAAGATCCCACATGCCGCGGAGCGGCTGGGCCCGTGAGCTGTGGCCGCTGAGCCTGCGCGTCCGGAGCCTGTGCTCCGCAACGGGAGAGGCCATAACAGTGAGAGGCCTGCGTACGCAAAAAAAAAAAAAAAGGATGCAATGGCTCGCCTGAGGTCATCCATGCCCAAGCTCCTTTTACTGGACCACACTCTCTGCTGTTAGCATGGGAGAAGAGCTCCCCACCCAATCTCTGGAGATGGTGGCAGAAAATTACTCCTGCTAGAGCTGAGCTGTTGGCAGTCCATTCTGAATACATGTCTTGTTTGATCCTCATAACTTTGCTGGGTGTGGCCATTTTACAGAAGAGGAAACTGGGGCTGGCGCTGGGTGTTAGGGGATTCTGAAGCTGCATCTGGATGGATTCAGTTGGCAGCAGTGCTGTGATAGACTGCTCATGTCTGTCACTGCTAGGGAATGAGTAAGTGATGGTATGTGTGTCACAGGTTTTCCATTCCTGACAGCTCAGTCCAGTCCCTGAATTTTATTAAAGAAGAGACTGAGGCCCAAAAAAGATAACTTGCTTTGGACCTCCCCACCCCCTACTCCATAGCCACGTGGTGGGAGAGCCGGGTCTAGAACCCAGGTCGTCTGACTCTGTGCCCACCATACCACAGCTTCATACTGAAGGAATTGTAACCAGACTCAAAGAACAACAGGCTCACATTCAGGAAACATCTGCTGACAGTCTGCTGCGTGCCAGGTCCTGTGCCAGGCTCATCCCCATTTTGCTACTTTATTCAGTTCTCAGATGAAGAAACTGAGATACAGAGTCCTGGGGACTTGCCCAGGGTAATATGTGGTGCAGGTGGAGCTGGATCCCAGGACCCCTGTCTCCCACCCTGGCCTTCTCCTCCTCTCACAGCCCGTTCCTGCTGTTCTGTGTAAGTAGCACTCACTTTTGATTTCACCTGGAGCCCATCTGAGAGTTAGTGGGTCAATGAGCTGGGCTCAGATCAGCAGAGATAGGGGGTGAGGATGCAGCCCTCCTTCTCCCAGGAGTAATCCTGGTGAAAGCCCTGGAGGTGAGAGCAGGGACAGAAAACCAGCGGGTGAGCCGTCTTGGCCAGGCACTTCTACCTTTTGGAGGCTCCTTTCTTAAGATGTCCCTGACCAAAGGGAGGCGCCATTAGAGAAGACATGGTGGGGGAGGGCTTAGGAAGACCCCTCCCCTCAACTGCACCCACTCTGTGGGAATCTGGGTCTTAGCTCACAGGGGGTACCGTTGAAACAGAGTTTAGACACAGCCCCTGCCTCAGACCAGCTGCTGAGAAATCAGGGCACTGGGAATTGCTCTTTGGAGCATTGTTGCAAGATGCACTCCTGGCCCATTGGCTCAGAAGGTACCCGTGGCAGGAGGGCCTGGCTGACCTGCCAGCAAGACTAAAGGTGGAGGGGGGCTTGTGGGCTCATCAGGCCCTTGCCCCTCCCCTTCCTCCGCACGATCTCCATCATGTGTGTTTTGGTGGGGGGCTGCTGGGAAGGGGGCGTGAGACCTTGTCCAGCTACCACTTGCAAATGAGGTTGATTCTGGCCGGGGAGGAGGCATCTACCCAGCTGGGGTTGACACTAGGCAACTTTGTGTTCCTGGTGCAGGCCGGGAGCTCTGCTCAGAAGGCCTGGTCGCTGTGGGCGGCAGGACTGGGGTAGGATTTCCATGCTAGTGAAAATCACTGGGGAGGTGGTGGGGAGGCCGGGGTCATACCCTGCTTCTGCCGTCATCTGGCTCCTGCTTCTGCGATGCTGGGTCCCTCTCGGAGCCTCAGTGTCCCTGTTTGCCCACAAGGGATTACCCCAGTGGTCCCCGGGTTCCCCAGCTTGAGGACTTATCTCTGCCCCACCCCCAGCCCAGCTCCCAGGAAGGTCCGGACATGGAGATTCCTGGAGTTAATCAGTTGTCCTTAGAGTCAGGCTCCTGGGCAGATCAGGTCTGTTTTCCTCACCTTTGTATCTCAGTGCAGATGCAGACCGGGTCTGGAATGACCTAACAGTTCAGGGCCCCCTGAATCAGGCAGTGGCGAGAGGAATAACGACCGCTCTGAGTCATTAGGGCCAGTGCCTGACATGCATCATCTGAGATCAATCGGACCCATTGGACAGGTGAGGAAACCGAGGCCGAGGGAGGTTGAGGGACTTTTCTGAGGTCATCCAGAGCCGGCACACAAACCCACCCAACCTACTCTCAACTATGGCGCTCACTGGCCTCAGCGCCCACCTCCTCAAGACAGGAGAGCAGGCCCCAGGGCCCCCAGCCCAACAAAGCCCCTGCCCTGTGTCAGCTGGAGGGTCTCATTTGCAGAGACCCCACGGCTTGGGGGCAGTCTCCCTGCTGCTGGCACCGGGCAGGCGGTGCGGAGCTCCCACGCTTCTAGGCTCTGCTGGCTGTTATCGGGGGTGGTGGGGGCACTCAGCTAAAATTAGATTCTGGGATTCTTCGAGCTCCCGCATCCGTCCTTTCTTCTGTCGGGCAGCGGCAGCAGTGTGAGGAAGGCTGTTGTCAGAAGGCCAGGGCTGGAAGAAGTCTGGATGTCAGTTTGCACCCTCCCAAGGGCTTGCTGGCTCTGATCTTCTTACACCCTCGCCTGGCCCTTGGCCAAAGTCTCCTGCCCTTGGCTTGGCTTGTGACCATCTAGTGATTTCAAAGGGAGAGGCGCCCCCCTCTTAATACCCGCCCTCTACCCCTGGGGTTCTACCCCTGTTCCTTCCTCTCTCCCCTCTCTCCCCTCCCTTCCCCTCCCCCGGCCCTTCCCACTTCCCAGTCCTCAGGAATTTGCTCCCCCTTCTCTCAGCCTCTCCTCTTCCTCCTCCTGGCCCTCTGACTTCTGCCTCTCCTTTGGGGACTGTCCTTACTCTTCCTGGGGCCGGCAGGCTCTGTGGACCATTGTGATGGCAAGGGGATCGGAACACACTGGGAACCAAAAAAGAGCCTCCCTCCCTGGCAAGTCGGGGCTATTTCTGGCCCTGCCGCAGCTTTCTGGGGTTCCTGGCTCCCCGGCAGGCAGAGGAGATGCTGGGCCCCAACCAAGGGTGTGAAGGCCCTGACCTGAGTTCCCTGGGGAGCGGGCATGCCCCTTCTGGAGCTGGCAGGGGTGGGCCCCTCTGATCTCAGAGCAGCTAGGGCTCAGATGGAATGCCACTACCTCCACCTGGATGGGGACCTGGGCTGCTTCAAGAAGGAAAAGGGCCGGACTCTGGCAGTGGGGAGCCCGGGTGTCCCTGTGTCATCCCAGTTCCCACCCCAGCCCAGCTGCAGCTGGGAGGGAGGGAGCGTGAGAGGCTGCCTGAGCCCGCTGCTTGGAGTCCCTGGACACTGGGGGCAGGCGAGGGTTAAACCCGGCCCTCCCTGGGCCAGTGCGGGAGAGGGCTGGGCCGGGTGGTCACAGGCAGCAGGCCCCACTAGGTCCCTGAGTGCCCATTGTCAGGTATTACTTGGACACAGCTGTCGTAGCTACAAACCCCAGCTGTGGCCTCTCCATCCCCTTCTGGAGTTAGGGTGGGCACAGGGCTGGCAGCTACTTGAAGGATTTCCTCAGCTGGTTCAGAAGCACTGGCCGGGGTCCAGACGCTCGGGTCATTGTCCCAGCCAGGCTGCCAAATTGCTGTGTGATGTTAGGCAAATCCCTTCACCTCTCTGAGCTTCAAATTCCTCATTGTCTGGTGGACTTGGACTAGAGCATGGTTCAAATGATGTCCTGGGTGCTTCCCCAGGAACCCCTGGGCGGGGGCAGAGAGAGGAGGGGGAACTGAGTCAGTGGTCTCTGGCCCCCACCTCACCCCTGTCTTTTTCTGCTTGTGTATTGTTGAGGAAGTGGCTCCCCTACCTGCCCACCAGGCTTCCTCCTCTGCTAGCACTTATGGCCTCCATCTTCTTCCCACCTGAGGCTCATGTAACACCCCTCAGCCACCTCCCTGTCCTGCCCATGACATCTGTGTCCCAGGGAAATCTAGGTCGCATGAAACTTAGAAGGGCCATCTTTTTAATTTTTTTTAATTAAAAAAATTATTTATTTATTTGGCTGTGACAGGTCTTCGTTGTGCCTTGAGGCATGCGGGATCCTTTAGTTGCGGCATGCGGGATTGCTCGAACACATGTCCCCTGCATTGGCAGGGGAATTCTTAACCACTGCGCCACCAGGGGAGCCCTCAGAAGGGCCATCTTGAAAGATATTCCCCCAAGGCAGGCTGGGGGCTGGTGGAACAGCGGGGTGGGCGTGTGCCTGGTGGTGGCAGCAGCGAGCCTGTGCTTGACATTGTGTGTAAAGTAAGGCTGCAAGGGGACTTGAGCTGGGGGTTGGGAGGTCATGGAGGAGGAAGTGAGCTGAGGTCCTCCAGGAGGGGCAGGCAGGGGAGGGGGGGCTCCTGGGGAAAACATGCTCCCATGGGGTCATGGCCTAGAATGACACAAGGAGAAGTTGTGGTTTTTAAGTAACCCCTGCTGTGGCCGCATGTGCCCAGGGGGCCTCCCTGGCAAGGGCAGGGACTCCTCTGCCTGATACCTGTTCGTCGCCTAAAGGTACAGCATGGCACAGAGCAGGCACACAGGGACATCTGTTGAGCGAGTGAGTTTTCCCAGCAATCTGGGACAGCCTTGGCCTTAGTCACCTAAAGCTGGGAACCCTGCGCTCCAGGAATGCATCTCTGATTTGGTGTTTAATTTTTCTGTTTTGTTTTGTTTTGTTTTCCCATAGCTTCCTAGAGAAATTCTGTTGGAAGATTCCATCCTGGCCTTGGTTGAGCTACAGGCGGGAGAACTGTCCCGCAGAGCTGGGGAAGCACCGGGGCATCCCGGGAGGTGATGGCAGGGACCCATCCCGGAGTGTGGATGACTAGAAGGCTGGACAGAGAGGCGACAGGCAGGGAGAGGGCCTGGTTGGGTCATCCCAGTGGCAGCATGAAAGCAGTACTTGGATTTACAGTCAAACCTGGTTCCATCGCCTACTGGCCATGTGGCCTCAGACAAAGCGCAAAACCTCTCCAAGCCTCCATTTTAGCTACCTTAAGATTAGACAGGTGTGTTGAGAGGAAGATATGATACATAAAATGTCCTAGTAGAGTGTGGGAGTGCAGAGAGGGCACCACAAATGGCAGAGCCGTTATGATTACTCCTCTGGAAGCCCAGGTCCTCTCCAAGGTGAGGTGGCAGAAGCCCCTGTCTCCCAGGTGTCCCCTGACTCACTGCTCAGTGGCCTGATAGAAGGAGGGTGAACTCTGCCCTGGAAGATGGCCTCAGCCTGTGTATGGAATCTCCTCTACCGGCCTTCTGTCACCCGATGCTCCCATGAGCTTCTGCCAGGATTTCTTTAGTGTGTTGCTGGGAGGGAAGTGTTCTCAGGCAAATGTCAAATACACCACATCTGTGTCTACACCCTTATTACTGTGCCTATGACAGACATCAGTAGCAGAGGCCATCGTCTCTCTATGAGCTGAGATGAGGCTACAGGCAGTGCCAGGAAGGCATTCTCAAACTATAGCAGCAGCTGGTGTGCAAACCTAGCAGCTAGGTCTAGGGGGAATCCTGGCCTTGTCCTCTGTGGGCACGGGGGACTGGGCCACCCAGTGCGATGTGAGGGGAGCTACTGGGGATGGTAAAGGGAGTCATCTCTGGAGACCTCTAGGCTTCCTGCACTGCTGCTGCAGTAGGGGGTACCCAGGTATCAAATGTCAGCTCCCAGGAGGACCCCAGAGATTCCGAGAAAGCTGCATATGGAAACACAGGTTCCAGCAGAGGGAAGGTCTGGGGGCAGGTTGCAGGGGTCAAGGCCAGGCATCATGGTGGGGATTGGGTGAGGCTGGGGACTTCCTGGGCCTTCACACTTTTTTTTTTTTTTGGCCGCACCTTGAAGCTTGTGGGATCTTAGTTCCCCAACCAGGGATCGAACCCAGGACCTTGGCAGTGAAAGTGCCGAGTCCTAACCACTGGACTGCCAGGGAATTCCCTGGGCCTTCACACTTTGACCTGGGCTGCAGATGGGCAGGAAGAGTGGGAAAGGGACGCTGGGGGCACTTGGAGGTCTTATTCGCTCAGGAGTGTATAAAGTAAGGCAAGGATTGTTCAACGGTCACCCAGCCCCAGTAGCTGAACGGCCTGTCATGCTGCTTGTGATCACCTGGTTTGAGCAGATGTAGCTCCCCGTGTTCCAGGAGAGGAATTTGAGCCTCAGTTCTCTTCACCTGTACAGTGCTCCACAGCAATGGGCCAATCTGGCAGCCCCCATCCATCAATGCACATCATTCCCCGCTGCACCTTCTTGGCCCCCTCCCCAACCAAGCACTTATCTCACTTCCCTGCTGGAGGTTTTCTCCTCAGCACTTATCTCCAGCGGCATAGTAGCTATTTCACCTGCCTATCCTTCCTTATTTTTTTTGCGGTACGCGGGCCTCTCACTGTTGTGGCCTCTCCCGTTGCTGAGCACAGGCTCCGGACGCTCAGGCCCAGCGGCCATGGCTCACGGGCCCAGCGGCCATGGCTCACGGGCCCAGCTGCTCCGCGGCACGTGGGATCTTCCCGGACCGGGGCACGAACCCGTGTCCCCTGCATCATCAGGCGGACTCTCAACCACTGTGCCACCCTATCCTAGGCAAGCCCTATCCTTCCTTATCTTTGTCCCCTCCTGGACTATAAGCTCCACGAGGGCTGGGATATTTATCCGTCTTCTTCACTGCATATCCCAGGACTGACAGTGCCTGGCAAATAGTGAAGATGTAAGGGCTGGCTGGTCAGCTGCCCTGACACCAGTCTCCAGGGTGCTAAAGTGTCCCTGGAGATGTGGTGAGGTGGAGAAAGCTATAGTTGTTGGAACTGCTCCCAGGGAGGGAAGAATAGTAGAGAGATATGGGCCGTTGGCTGAGCCATCTTTGGGGAGCTGGGCAGGCTGGCTGTGAGTGGAGCGTGCAAGTTTGGGGCCGAAGGGAACTGCTGGGACTGTGGAGGTGGACAGAGGCTGCCCCCGGTGATACCTGCTGCCCCCCATAACCGTCTTGGCTGTGGTCTTGGGATGGGCAGTCCAAAATAAGCAGTTTGGAGGGCCCTGTGCTGAGCCGACCTGGACATCTGGGTTCCTTCCTGCCCTGCTTGTCCAGTGCGCTGAGCTCTGTACCAGGTTTGAAGGGCTGCAGAGAGAGTCAACACCACCCTGAACCCTGGGAGCTGGGGTGTGTGTAGGGGTCCAATGGGCAACGGAGAGGACTCCAGTACAAGGTTACAGAGCACTGAGGGACGGAGTGCAGCAGGGGCTGAGCCTTGGTGGGGGCAGGAAGCTGGGAGGAGGCCTGATGGAGGCCACACTCCACAGAAGACTAGTGGCTGCTGTCTCAGGCAGGAGAGGGGTGCAGGAGGGAGTGAGCAGGGGGGGTGTACTGTCCAGCCGATGGCTTGGGTGTGTGCTCCCTCACGTCTGAGTTGCCTTCTGGCTCCGGGCTGCCCCCCAGGGGCAGGGGATAGGGCCGGGGGAGGCCTGAGGCCAGCAGCCCTGCTCCAGAGGCCACGGACTAAAAATAAGTAGGGATGTCAGGTGTCCTGGCTCCAGGAAGTGGGGAAGAGAGTTGAGTGTCAGGAGGAGGGGTAGGGGGAGGCAAAGGGGCGGAGACACAGTCACAGCAGGAGGCAGGCCAGAGGCTGGGTTATTTGCTTCTCTCGGCCCAGAAGTCCCTCAGTCCGCTGCTCCCGGGGTCTGGGTGAGTGCCACTGGTCTCTGTGGACCTCTGGGTGTCCCCGGACCCCTGGCTGCATCCCCAGCACCCCATTTCCCACGTACTCCTTTGAGACCCGGTCAGTGGAGAGCAGGAGGTGGGAACTGCGTGGATGAAGGAAGGAGAAAGGGACCAGGTTACAAAGACCCTGCTAGGAGGAAAGGAATGAATCTGGGGCGTCAGTTTCATCTCTACCCTCTGTCCTGCAGGTGCAGAAACGGGGCCGGCCTGTTTAGGGACTGTCACGTAGCCAATCAGAGCAGGTCTCCCAAACTCAGGTCATGGCTCTCTGCGGAGGTTGGAGGGCTTCAGCTCAGATAGGCACAACCGCCGCCCATATGCCCTTAGAGAAGGGGCAGGCACAGGGCAGGCAGTGGGGAAGGGCCGGTCCGCAGTCGTGGTACCAGGCCTGTGTGCGTGGGTGGAGGTTTGAGGGCAGGCTGGCACCAACTGCCCCACAAGTCATCAGGGTTCACATGATACCCACCTCAGCCCACCCGCCAGGCTTCCAGACCCCTCTAGGGCTTGGCTTGTCCTTGACACGCATCCCCCTCTGCCCTGCACTCTGGGGACTGGGAGTGGCTCTGCAGATGCCGAGGGGTACCGTGGTGAGCCTGGCGCCCTCGGCCCTTCGGCTCAGGGGCGAGGACAGTGTGGAGCCCACCTCTCACCCTGGCTGCAGGGCTCACTGGGGTGATAAGGATGCAGCCCCTCGTGTCCTGACTCTGGGTGCCCTGACCTCTGGCCTGGGGTGGGGACTCAGAAGATGCAGCCCCCTCTTACTCTGCCCGGGCTTCCTTGCCCCCCTCTGTATACCAACTCCCCGAGACTCGGATCCAGCCAGTGACGAGTACACCCCGCTTCCCTTCACCCCCCTTCCCATGCTCCTTTCTCATCCTCACTCAGAAGTCTCCGTTGGGGTGAATCCTGACCACACAGGGGTTACTTGCCCTGGCAGCTCCATGCAGGACAGTGCTTGCTCCCCTGGGTGCCTGGGGCTGCTCACCTTGCCACCCCCCCGCCCCCCATCACAGTTGTGAGAGTGCCGTGAGCCCCTTAGGTGGCCAGGCCAGGCTCTGTGCCACCTGCACCTGCAGGGACGGGCCTGCATGGTGGGTGGGGGCACTGGAGGGACCCCCGTGCATGGACATCAGCCCCTTTATTCTATCTTCTTGATTCCTCCTCCTTGAAACATTCCTCTTCTTTTCCTTTTTCTCTAGAAAGGCTTAAAATCCTCAGCCCTGCCTCACCAACTGCGGTCAATTCCCTTAGTGATCTCTCTCTCTCTCTCTCTCTCTCTCTCTCTCTCTCTCACACACACACACACACACACACACACACACACACACATATGCTCCTTCTCCCCCACGGATCCACAGCAGTAAGCAGCTTCTGGGAGCCCCCAGCCCCTTAGTTCTCTCCCCTCCCAGCTGGGTCAGGCCTCGGCCCTGGCTAGCCCTTCCAGGTTCTAGGGGCTGTTTCAGGGAGATGCTGGGGTCTGGGTCTCATCCTTGGGGAAGCTCCCTCAGGATGGGCCTCGAGGGTGTTAAGAGGGCCCTGCTGTCATCCTGACGCCAGCTAGGCAGAGCTCTGAAGGCCTGTGAAAGGCCAGAGCCTCATCCTCCCAGAGCCCGGGATTACTAACAAACGTGCCCTCTGCTGAGGCCAAGCACGCACTTCCCAGCTGCCCACTCATCGCAGCCCGGCACTCCCTTCCTTCCCCTAGGCGCTGGGAGCTGGGATGTCCCACCACCCCCTCGGTCTGGTGACCTTGAACGGGATGTTTGTCTGCAGGCTCTGTGGATGTGAGGCCAATGGCTCAGAGGATGGAAGCAGAAGGGGCACCTGTGGACACATAGGCTTCCTAACGGGGGCTGCCCTCGACAGCAGGGAGCTGGATGGGAGGCTTGGCCTCTGAGGTCTCAAAGCCCCCAGACTCAGGACCCCCAGCAAACAGAGCCCAGGCCCTGCAGTCACCCTGCAGAAGTTCCCTAATTCCTCGAACCCTGGCGTGTCCAGCGAGTTGGTTTGCCCCCTGCCCCGGCTCAACCAGGCCTGGAGCAGCCCCAGAGCTGCCCATCAACAGGGCGCTGGGGCTGGCATGTGCCCCTGACCAAGCGGGGTCCTTGGGGATGTCACTTCTCTCAGCCTGTTTTCTCATGTCTAAAATAGAAGAATTATCTCGAGACAAAATGGGATGGTGTCTGTACAGAGCCAGTTCATTGGACGTTTTGTTCCCCTCTTTCTTCTCACTCACATATGCTGTCTCTGACCCTTTCCAGAAGGTGCTGGAGGGTGAGGTGTTCAGGGATGGCCCATCTCTAGGCCTGCCCACGTCCTGGGAATCATCTGGGGAGGGCCTGCGCTGAGCCGCAGAGTGGCCTTCAGAAACCAGCTTATTTGCTGTGTGACTCCAGAAAAGTTACTCGACTTCGCTGACTCTTGTATTGTCATCTGTAAAATGAGGGTCCTGCTGTGCCTCACTCAGTGGGTTGTGGAGAGAGTTAAGGTGAGGTGCTGTTGCAGAGACAGTGCCTGTGTTTGCTATCAGGCTAGGCAGGATGGAAAGGAAGCAGGGCCTGGGGAATTGCAGTGTGGCTCAGCATTTTGCCCTGGGGAGACTCTTGGACTGGAAAGGTCCTGGCCGAGCTGAGGCTGAGGTGAGGGCCTGGGATGGGGCGGGGCAGATGGGGGCCTGGGGCTGCCCCTGAGACATCCCCTCCCTGGGCTGCAGCACCAGCCAGGGCTGCTCCCTCTTCCCTCTGTTATTCACAAGTAATTGCCCTAAATGCTACATCTGTTGTCATGACAACATATTACCTATCTTTAGGTAAAAGCACTGTTTGCAGGGAGGTCAGGCTGTCTCCAGCCCCACCTCAAGGTTCCGAGGCTGGTCCCCTCCCTCTCACCTCCCTCCTTCCATTTGGGCCTTTTGGAGAGGTCACTACTGTTTTCTACATTTGCAGAATTTTTCTGTTCCTTTTGTCTTTGTCTCACTTTGGGTCTCTTTCCTCCTCCTCCCTTCCCTCATTCTCTCTCATCTCCTCCTTTCTCCCCTTCTCTTTGCTTTTCCCTGGATCCTGAGCCTCTTTCCTTTTTTTTTTTTTTAAGAAGATGTTGGGGGCTTCCCTGGTGGCTCAGTGGTTGGGAGTCCGCCTGCCGATGCAGGGGACGCGGGTTCATGCCCAGGTCCGGGAGGATCCCACATGCCGCGGAACGGCTGGGCCCATGGGCCATGGCTGCTGAGCCTGCGCGTCCGGAGCCTGTGCTCCGCGGCGGGAGAGGCCACGGCAGTGAGAGGCCCGAGTACCGCAAAAAAAACAAAAACAAAAACAAACAAAAAAAGAAGATGTTGGGAGTAGGAGTTTATTAATTAATTAATTTATTTTTGCTATGTTGCGTCCTCGTTTCTGTGCGAGGGCTTTCTCTAGTTGTGGCAAGCGGGGGCCACTCTTCATCGCGGTATGCGGGCCTCTCACTGTCTCGGCCTCTCGTTGCGGAGCACAGGCTCCAGACACGCAGGCTCAGTAGTTGTGGCTCACGGGCCTAGTTGCTCCGCAGCATGTGGGATCCTCCCAGACCAGAGCTCGAACCCATGTCCCCTGCATTAGCAGGCAGATTCTCAACCACTGCGCCACCAGGGAAGCCCCTGAGCCTCTTTCTTAATTTCCCTCGGTCTCTGTCTCTCTCTCCCTCCTTCTCCCCAACCCTTGGGTGCAGCAGGATAGCATGAAGGTGGGTGGGGTAGAGCCTGCTGGCTGGGACGGGTCTGCTGCTCGGGGAGCCTCAGGAAGCCTGTGGGGCTCCCTGGTGTGGAGCAAGGTGAGCCCAGGGTAGGCATGCCCCGAGAGCCTCCAGCCTGACGGTGTGTGGTCAGGAAGGCCTCCAACTCTTCCTGAAGAAGTGCGGGCCCAAGGAGCTGCCTTTATTCCTCCACCCCCTGCCCCCTGCCTGTCCCTCTCTGGGGCTCCAGCCTGATACTCCCCTGTCAGGGGCCTCACACGCTTACTGAGTGTTCAGCACACGCTCGGCACCATCCTAAGAGCATCCACACAAGATGCCTTGCAACAGCTTCAGGAGGTAAGTGGCATTCTTCCATTTTACAGGCCAGGATGTGAAAGATCAGAGAGGTTAAGCAACTCGCTCAAGACCACACAGCTAGTCAGTAGAGGAGACAGGATTTGAAGTTCCATTCCAGAGCCAATGCTCTTAACCACGGTGCTCTAATAATGACACTATTCGCTGAGCGCTCACTGGGTGTTGGGCGCTATGCAGTTAGCAATAATTGGAACTCCTTTAGCCCCCACGGAAATCCTACAAGTTGGGACCATGAGCATCTGTTTTACCAACAAGGGACTCAGGACACAGAGAGGTCAAGCACATTTCTCAAGGTCACACTGTAGTCAGGGATGGGGGGCAGGATTTGAACATGGGTCTTTCTGCCTCCAGACCCTGAGCTCTTAATTCTGAGAGCTGTTGTCACCCCTCTTTCTCTTTTGTGGGGAGGAGGCCACAGCAGAGGGAGGACTGCGTCTGAGGGACAAGGGCATGGCTGCACATGCACCCAAGTCCCTTCTTCACCTCCCTGATCCCCAGTAAAGTCTCCTCTGGGCCCCACCAGGGGTGTTTTTTGGGAATCAGAGAAGGAAGCCACGTGGTGATAGGCAGGTTCTGGGCAAGTAGGGAGAAAGTTCCAGGTCACCAGGAGAGGCCTCTGATCCTATAGCTCCAAGGCAAAACACAGCACGGCACAAGCACTCCCGGGGCTCCCATCACTGGACCCAAACCCCCAGGATCTCGGGGGGCAGGAGGGCTGACGTGTGGCTGGGGAGCCCGAACTGTCACAGGCTGTGGGACCCTGGCTTCCGGACACACTCTCCTGGCCTGAGTCGGCTAGGAACATCCACAGCCCTTCTTGCCCCATTGCTCCAGTCCCTGGAGAGCAGCTTGGGCTTGGAACACACTGTCCCGAAGCACGGCTGTCAGGATGATGGAGAGGCAGGTTATTTTTAACAGCTGAGACTCATGAACAGACAGGGCCTCTTCCAGGCTGAGGGAAGAGATGTTGACGGAGGATGGGGACCAAAACTCCAGGTCCCCCCACCCCCATCCCACTACCCACCTGCTCCATCCTCCTTGCTCCTAGGCCTGAGGGCCCACAGATTTTTCGGCAGGCCCTGGGCTTAGCAGGATCTTTGGGCAGAGGGTGGATGCCACCTGGCTGTCAGCTCCAAGGAGGACCTGGCAGTGGTGGGAACCACAGAAGTGCCCCCCGCCTCGGTCCCCAAAGCTGTAGGTCTAGGAACTGATCAGGGCTCGTGTGCCACCCATAACTGCAGGGTGCCCAGGCCTGGCCTGGCCTTCTCCGTCCAGCTCCCGCCAGGCTCTTCTGTGCCTCTGAAGGAAGGGGCTCATTCTCTAGACTCCCCAGGCTCTTCTCAACTCGAGCTGGAACCCATGGTATGATGAAGTGTGGGCCCTGTCGCGGCCCCAACTTCCTTAGACGCCTCAGAGCTGTCTCCTGCTGGTCCTAATGTGCCGTTTACTGGGTCAAAGGACACCCCATCACCTTTCACCAGGATGTCTTATGGGAGCAGCCTGCAGCTGGGTGTGAGCTCTGGGCTGGGGGACCACGACTTGGTTTCTGCCCCGCATGGCTGCCAGGTGCGTGTTTGCATCCCTCCTGCTCCCTGGGCCTGGGGCGCGTCACCAAGGCCGGGGCAGTGTGAGAATAAATGCTCCCTAAGCCCCTTCTTGCCTGAGGCCCAGGCTGAGTCCACTCCAGGGTTCAGGCCTGACCAGCAAGGTCACGGAGATGCTTGATGGGTGAATGTGCCAGTTTTTAACAAGCCCTCCACTTCTGGGAGAACCCCTCCCTACTCTGCACTCAGAGGGGCTTTTTGAAAGGTTACTCAGGTCAGACAGAAAATGTATAGCCCAGTGGCTGTTCATATGTGTACCTAACCCAGATCAAGGTACAGAGCCTTTCCTTCACTCCAGAAAGTCTCTTGTCCCCCTTCCCAGTCAATATCCCCAGGAGAGAACATCGTTCTGACTTCTATCACTGTAGATTAGTTTTGCCTGTTCTAGAACTTTCATATAAATGTAATCAAAACATATATGACCCTTTGTGTCTGGCTTTTCTTGCTCAATATAATGTTGGGGAAAGCCATCCAGGCTGTCTCAGTATTGGTTCAGTACCTCAATTTACTTATGCATTCCCTGTTGCTGGACATGTGGATGGTTTCCAGTTTTTGGCAACTATGAATAAAGCTGCTAAGTATGTTTATGGATGTGTCTTTTGGTGGACACACGCACTCATTTCTTTTGGGTAAATATCTCGGAGTGGAATTACTGGGTCATATGATAAGCAAATATTTAGCTTTAGTGGATATTGCCAAACAGTTTTCCAAAATTATCCTACGAAGTACACTTCTATCGGCAGTGTCTGAGAGTTCCAGTTGCTCCACATCCTCAGTAGCACTTGCTGTTATCAGTGTTTTTCTCAGTCTGGTGAGCATGTAATGATATCAACTTCTGTTTGTTTGTTTTTTAATTAATTAATTAATTAATTTATTGCATTGGGTCTTCGTTGCCGTGCATGGGCTTTTCTCCAGTTGCAGCGAGTGCGGGCTACTCTTCGTTGTGGTGCACGGGCTTCTCATTGCGGTGGCTTCTCTTCACTGTGGGCTCTAGGTGCGTGGACTTCAGTAGTAGTGGTGCACGGGCTCAGTAGCTGTGGCTCGTGGGCTCTAGAGTGCAGGCCCTGTAGTTGTGGCTCACGGGCTTAGTTGGTCCCTGGCATGAGGGATCTTCCCGGACCAGGGCTCGAACCTGTGTCCCCTGCACTGGCAGGTGTATTCTTAACCACTGCGCCCCCAGGGAAGTCCTCTCCTTCTGGTTTTAATTTGCATTTTCCTGTTGACAAATGATGTTGAGCATTTTTCATACGCTTATTGGCCATGTCTTCTCTGGTGAAGTGTCTGTTCAGGTCTTTTGCCCCCTTAAAAAATTGATTTTTCTCATTGATTTATAGGAGTTCTTTTTTAAAAAATTATTTATTTATTTTTACTTAAAAGATTTTTTTTTTTTGGCTGCACCAGACAGCATGTGAGATCTTAGCTCCTGGACCAGGGATCAAACCCGTGCCCCCTGCATTGGAAGCATGGAGTCCCAACCACTGGACCATCAGGGAAGTCCCTAGGAGTTCTTTAAGTACTCTGAATATAAGTATTTTGTCAGAAAATGTATTTTTTATTGCGATAAAACTCATATAACATAAACGTTAACCATTTAAACATGCACAATTCAGTGGCATTTAGTACATTCATGTTGTGTGACCATCACCTCTATCTTGTTCTGAAACATTTTCATCGCCGTAAAAGGAAACCTTATTTCCAGCAAGCAGCTGTTTCCCATTTCCCCCTTCTGCTAGTCCCTGGCAACCACTAAGCTACTTTCTGTCTCTCTAGTGTTATCTATTCTGGATATTTCGTATAAATGGAATAATACAATATGTGACACTGGTATCAGAACTTTGTTCTTTCTTACGGCTCACTGTTATTCCACTGTATGGATATATCACATTTTGCGTATCCATTCGGCAGGTGATGGACTTTTGGGTTGTTTCCACATTTTGACCATTGTGATTAGTACTCATGAACATTTGTGTACCTGTTTTCAACTATTTTGCGTGTATATCTAGGAGTGGGATTGTTGGGTCATAGGGTAATTCTATGTTTAGATTTTTGAGGGCTGCCAAACTGTTTTCTAAAGCAGCTGTACAATTTTACCGTCTTACCAGCAATGGGTGAATGTTCCAATTTCTCCACATCCTTGGCAACACATCTTATTGCTCATTTAAAAAATTCTGGCCAATCTAGTGGATGTGAAGTGGTATCTCATTGTGGTTTTGATTTGCATTTCCCTAATGACTAGTGATATTGAACATTTTTTCGTGTGCTTTTGGCCCATTTATTCACCTTCTTTGAAGAAACGTCTATTCAAATTCTTTGCCCATTTTTTAGTTGAACTATTTTTCTTTTTATTATTGAGTGCTAAGAGTTCTTTATATATTCTGGAAATCAGAATCTTATTGGATCTTAAGTATTTGACTTGCAAACACTTTTCCTCATCTGTAGGTTTTATTATTTTCACTTTCTTGATTGTGTTCTTTGATGCTCAAAAGTTTTAAAATTTTGAAGTCCAATTTATTTTTTCTTTTTTTGCTTCTGCTTTTGAGGGCATATCTTAGAATCCATTGCCAAATCCAAGGGCATGAAAATGTACTCCTATGTTTTCTTCCAAGAGTTTTATAGTTTTAGCACTTACATTTGGATATTTGATCCGTTTTGAGTTAATCTTTGCATATGCTGTGAGGTAAGGGACCACATTCATTCTTTGGCATGTGGATATCCAGTTGTTCTAACACCGTTTGTCAGAAAGACCATTCTTTGAATGCTCTTGGCACCCTTGTTGAAAATGTAATTAACTGTAGATACATGGGTTTATTGCTGGACTCGCGGTTCTATCCTATTTGTCTATATGTCTAGCCTGTCCAGATTCCAAGTGTATTTTGTTCTCTGAAGGACTCAGCTTTGTCTTCCTCACACTGGCTGTTTCCTTTGCCTGGAATGCACTCCCCTTCAGTTTCACATGACTCCTTTTTTATCATTAAGACCTTCTGCAAATTTCTCCTTAGAGAAGCCTCCCCTTGTCGCTCTCCACCATGTACTCTGTTTTATTTTCTGTATAGTACTTATCGTGCTTGAATTTGTAAAATCAATGAGAGCAGAGTCTTCTGTCCTAGTTACTGGGCAGAAGGTACCGGCACAAACAGGCCCTTAAAACATCACTGAATAGACAGTCACTGCTCCCGAGCCTGGAACGCCCTTCCTCACCTTCTGCACTGATTCAAATGCTCCCCGTCTTTTAAGATCACATCCAAATGCCATCACTCCCCTGGAGCCTTCCCAGTCTGTCTGTGTCATTGGGAAGGTTGGACAGGTGGGCCTCCTGCATTTGATTAGAAGCTCCTTGAGGGCAAGGACCCACCTCTACATCCCCACCTGCACCCCATAGCTGGAACAGAGTGGGCCCCTGCCAGGGACAGGCTCTGGTCCTGACCTTGGTCTGAGCACGGAGGACTGGGATGGAGGCAGATTTGGGTGAGGGACTCACCATTGGGTAGGATTTAAGCTGAGAGACAAAGTCAAAGATGACTGCACAGTGTTTAGCCTCAGCATCAGGGATGGTCATTATTCTCAGGTCAGAAATGTGAAAGTTAAGTGGGGGACCTGGTGTGGAGATCAACAATGAGTTCAGTTTTCCACTAGCTGACTTGGAGGCAGAGTCACAGACAGAAATGCCCCGAGGCAACCAGGATCCCGGGCAATCAGAGCCAGAGGTGGCAGAGGTGGCAGAACCGGCTCCCGAGGACTGCGAGCCCGGGTGTGGCCTGTGCGGTGGATGCAGGATCCTCAAAACCCTGCAAGTTAGTCTCTATTACCCCATCAACACACCAGGAAACTGAAGTTCTGAGAGGTGAGCAACCTGCCAAGGGGCACACAGCTCCTAATTTGGAGAGCTGGAGTGCACGCCCCGGTCTCCCACTCCAAAGGCTGCCTGCCCTGGCAGGACTAGCACTACAGGAGTGACTTCTGTCTGGGAACTACCCTGGACCTCTGTCCCCTGGAAGCACCAGCCGAAGGCAGAGACGAGGTGGGACAAGGCTCACATACGGAGGAGGTGGTAAAGTCACACCTTGGGCACCTGCAGAAGCTGTCTGTGAAGGGATTAGAATACCAGTATTTTTCACATAGGCACAGGTTTGAAGACGTGACCTCGTTAGACTCAGTGGCTGGAGTGAGTAGAGATCCTAGGCCGAGACAGCCCTGGGCCTCCCTTTTCACACCTCTCCTGTCCTCTTGTCAAGCTCCTCCCAGCCTCCCTCTTCCACCCTTCCATCAGGGCGGGGCAATGGGAGAGAAGGCCCCCAGCGCCCACTTGCAGGTAAACCTCTGGGTTGCCAGCCTTCCCTACTTCCATTTGGACCTCTCTCTGGCTGCTTCTGCCAGTAGAAGGTAGCCATATGGTTTCCCAGTGGTCACGTGTGTGTGTGTGTGTGTGTGTGTGTGTGTGTGTGTGTGTGTGTGTGTGTGGTTATAACATCCTCGGCTCTGCAGGGACCAGCCCACCACGTGCAGCTCCCTTAGACAGAAGCTGGTTTCCTTGAAGTTACTCCTGGCCTTCCCTTTCTTCCCATCCAGTGGGGTGGAGCCATGAGTCCACCCATCAGGCTGGTTCCCCTCCTCCCAGACCTGAGGAACAGGCTCTGTCCACAGATAATTGCTGCACCCACAAAGGAGCTAGAGCTCTCCTCCCCAGGGAAGGGGTGAGGGATGGCTAGAGCGGGAGAGCAGTGGGAGAGAAGGACAGAGGGTTGAGGAGGGGCAGGAGGAGAAGAGGTAGCAATTCTGGCTCTACCCCCTGTTGCTGTGTGACCTCAGGCAAGCTCCCTTCCCTCTCTGGGCAGCTGTCCCTCCTCGGTGGACTAGGGAAGCACAGTGCTTACAAGGTCGTTCATGAAGATGAAGTGAGATAACACAAGTCAAGCCTGAGGACAGGTCTGTGCATGGCCAGTACTGGGGACTGGGGCGGGCAGTCATGGTGGCTACCACAGCTGGGAGGCATGTGATGTGGAGTGAGGAAGAGGGAGGGGAAGAGCCAGCAGCTGTGGTCAGGGTCGGGGGCTGGGGAAGATCCCACAGGGGGCCCTCCCACCTCCCCTTTCCGAGCCTGGAGTGGGCTGAGGAGAGGAGAGAGTCTAGAGGGGATGGAGGAGGGAGAGGTTGTCACTAGGCAGTGGAGGGGCAGGAAGGGCTGTGAGCTTTATGGGAGCTGGTACCTGGGCACCAGGTGGACCATGCACATCGGGAAACACCTGTCCTTCTCCCCCGTCACTCAAGAGCCGAGAGCCAGGGCTCACCTTTATTGACATTGATATTGACAGGCTTCTAAATAAATGAGGGAGCCACGCTCAGTCTCCCCTCTCCCTCCTCCCCCACACAGCAGCTCCAATCGTCCCTGCTCCTCTCTAGTGACGTTAGTGGGACCCCTTAGCCCACTGTCCTCACTCAGCTCTGGGTCTTGCCTTTCCACCAAACCTCGCAGCTGCAGCATTTCCCCATGTTTGTCAGTGTTTTCAGGCCCTTTTTTTTTTTTTTTTTTTTAACATCTTTATTGGGGTATAATTGCTTTACAATGGTGTGTTAGTTTCTGCTTTATAACAAAGTGAATCAGCTATACATATACATATGCTCCCATGTGTCTTCCCTCTTGCGTCTCCCTCCCTCCCACTCTCCCCATCCCACCCCTCCAGGCTGTCCCAAAGCCCCGAGCTAATATCCCTGTGCCTTGCGGCTGCTTCCCCCCAGCTATCTACCTTACTACGTTTGTTAGTGTGTATATGTCCATGACTCTCTCTCGCCCTGTCAAAACTCACCCTTCCCCCTCCCCATATCCTCAAGTCCGTTCTCCAGTAGGTCTGCGCCTCTATTCCTGTCTTATCCCTAGGTTCTTCATGACATTTTTTTCCCTTAAATTCCATATATATGTGTTAGCATACGGTATTTGTCCCTTTTTTTTTTTTTTTGTGCGGTACACAGGCCCTCTCACTGCTGTGGCCTCTCCCGTTGCAGAGCACAGGCTCCGGATGCGCAGGCTCAGCGGCCATGGCTCACGGGCCCAGCCGCTCCGCAGCATGTGGGATCTTCCCGGACCGGGGCACAAACCCGTGTGCCCTGCAAAGGCAGGTGGATTCTCAACCACTGCGCCACCAGGGAAGCCCCAGGCCCTGTTTTAAACGGCACAACTGCCGTGTATGTAACTGTTCCCTTGTTTTTGGAAACTTAGGTGGCTTCTGTTTTTTCAGCACAACAGAAAATGCTGCATGGAACAGTTTTGAGCATAGTGCTTTCTCCTGCATGAGCTCAACTCTCCAGGCGAGATTTCCAGAACTGGGGCTGCTGGCTCAAAGGACACCAGTGTTTTGAGTCAATGCACACCAGGGTGGAACGGCCCTCAGAAATGACCTGGTCCCTTCATCCGTGAGATGAGGAGATGAGATCCAGAGAGGAGAGGTGGCCTGGTGAAGGTGACCCGGCAGGTTTTTGGGGCTGCTGCTGTCTGGCCCAAGTATCTGCAGCTCCTTCCTCTTCTTGAAGCTTTGTGGTCTAGAAAAGAAGACCAAGCAGCTGCAAATGCTCCTCCAAGGAGATTTTTTAAAAAAAATCTTAATTGAGATATAATTCATATACAGTTATATCTCTTTATTGAGATATAATTCATAATATACTATATAATTCACCCAAAGTGCACACTTTAATGGCTTTTAGTATGTTCACAGAGTTGTACAATCAGTACCAAAACATTTTCATCACCCGGAAGAAACCCTTGATTGGTCATTTCCAACCTCCCACTCCACTTCCTACCCCCAGCCCCTGGAAACCACTGATCTACTTTCTGTCTCTAAGGATTTGCTTACTCTGGACATTTCATATAAATGGAATCACACAATATGTGGTCTTTTGTGACTGGCTTCTTTCAACTTAGCATCCTGTTTTCAAGATTCATCCATGTTGTAGCCTGTGTCAGTACTTCATTCCTATTTATGGCCAAATAATACTTCATTGGATAAATATACCAACATTTGTTTATCTACCCATCGGTTGATAAACATTTGGGTTGTTTCAACTTTTTAGCAGCCTGGAGGCTGCCTGGTTCTTGGTGGAGGCCTCAGACCACTGGCAGGTCTTCCTCTCCCCAGGTATTGCCCAGCTCCCTCTCTCTTCACCCAACTCTGTTTCCAACGAGCCTTCCCCTCACAGACTGCAGGGAAGTGCCAGGAAACTGTCCCTCATGGCTCCATTTCCCTGGAGTGTGGGTGGAGGACACAAAGAGAACACTTCCTAGGAAGGACTGGGACTCAGCTGGAGAGCCCTAGGCCAGAGTTCTGGGAACAGCTGCCTCACGCAGAATCCAGCACCCGGCACGTATTAATGTGTCAGTCTGTTCGTTCATTCATTGATTCATTCATTTACTCATTCATCATTCTCTAGATGAGCATGTCCTGTGCACTGGACCCAGTGCTGGGATGAGGCCCTTGGGGAGCCATGGTCTGCTGGGGACATAGGCCTATAACCAAACCCTGGTGACAGAGGGCAATGCTGCTGGAATCCAGGGTGGCTCGGGGCCACAGCCCGGAGCGAAGGGAGACCAAAACAACAGGGGAGAAGGAGGGCGTCAGAATCTCCTTGGACATGTACATACTTGCAATGAATAATCTGACAATGAAATTAAGAAAAACTATTCTACTTACAGCAGCATCAAAGCATAAAATATTTAGGAATAAATGTAACCAAAGAAGTGAACAACGAATACTCTGAAAATTATAAAACACTGTTGAAAGAAATGAAAGGAGATCTAAATAAATGAAAAGACGTCCCTTGTTCATGGATCAGAACATTTGATATTGTTATGTGGTAATACTCCCCAAACTGAACTACAGAGTCGATGCAATCTCTATCAAAATTCCAGCTGGTGGGCTTCCCTGGTGACGCAGTGGTAGAGAGTCCGCCTGCCGATGCAGGGGACGTGGGTTCGTGCCCCAGTCCGGGAAGATCCCACGTACTGCAGAGTGGCTGGGCCCGTGAGCCATGGCCGCTGAGCCTGCGCGTCCGGAGCCTGTGCTCCGCAACGGGAGAGGCCACAACACTGAGAGGCCTGCGTACCGCAAAAAAAAAAAAATTCCAGCTGACTTCTCCAAAAAGTTGAAAAGCTGATCCTGATATTCATATGGAAATGTAAAGGACCCAGAATAGCCAAGAAAATAATGAAAAAGAACAAAGTTGGATTTGATCTTTCTGATATCAAAACTTACTACAAAGTTACATTAATTAAGACTGGCTGGTGCTGGCATGAGGTTACAATCCAATCAATGGATAGAATTTAGAATTTAGAAATAATCTCTCACATTTATAGCCAATTGACTTTTGACAAGGGTACCGAGACATTTCAATGTGGGAAAGAATAGTCCTTTCAACAAATGGTGTTGGGACACATGTAAAGTAGGAATTTGGATCCCTACCTCACACCATAACAAAAATGAATTCAAAATGGATCAAAGATTTAAATGTAAGCCAAAACAACAAAACTCTTACAAGAAAACGTGGACATAAATCTCCTGACATTGAAATAGGCAATGGTTTCTCAGATATGACACCAAGAGCAAAAGCAACTAGAGAAAACATTGATAAATTGGACTTCTTCAAAATTAAAAAATCTGGGCTTCAAAGGATACCATCAGGAAAGGGAAAAGACAACCTAAGAACTGAGGGAGAGGTGGATACCCAGAGGTTCCCTGTGTTGTCCTGCACACTTGTGAACGATGGCCTTGAGGGTGGCCATGAAAACCTGACTAGTGACATGATTTACAATTCATTAATTCAAAACAGAGTTAGGCTCAGAAACAGTGCAGGTTACTATGGGGCAGAAGGCTGTTTCACCCCAGGGTCTTCAGCAGGTCTCCGTCATGTGTGAAGCAACATCCTCAATTGTGCCCACACCTGCCATGTAGTATCAGCCAGGTGTCCAGAGCATCCCCCTGCCCTTGGGATCTAGATAAGATGGCCATGAACCCCAAATCCCATGGTCTGTCCCCCATTCTTCCCAGTTTGGCTCCCACGATGATGTCTGGTCTGTACCACAGCTACCTTCTGTGGGTCCCTAAGAAGCCCCCTTACACAAAGCATCATGGGAACAGTGGATGCTTCTGAGCAGCTGGTCATCCAAGTCCTGCAGAGCAAATAACTTTAAAATGACATTTTGGACAACCCCAGATTTGTCCCGGGGGCTCCTCACTTGCCTCCTGCCGTATAGTACCTCCGTTCACATCTCCACGCCCACCCTTGTCTCCTTCCCTCATTTTCCCTCATTTCCCACCTTCTCTGTGGTGTTGGAGAGGCACCACCACGGCCCCTCCTGTCGCCCAAGCCTGCCTTCTTTGAAACATTGCCTCCTGCCTTTGCAGGTTGCAAAGACTTTTTCAAACAGGTATGTCCTTTCTCCTCTCATCAGGTTGGCTGTGCAGTCACTCTGGGTTCACCTGACAGCCCCTAGGCTACAAGTATGCCTAAGTCTGTGGGCCACAATCCCCTGCTGGGTATTTCTCCCAGGAAGCTCCCACCCGGGTTTGCAGGAACCTGCATGCAGATGTTTCTTGTGGTGTTATTTACAGCGGTGAAGAGTGGGATTAAATCAGTGGTCCAAAGAGGTAAACAACAAGGTCCTACTGTATAGCACGGGGAACTATATTCAGTGTCTTGTAATGAACTATAATGGAAAAGAATCTGGAAAAGAATATATATATAACGGAATCACTTTGCTGTATACCAGAAACGCACAACATTGTAAATCAACTATACTTCAATAAAAAAAATTTTTTTAATTAATGGTCCTACATTAGCAGAACAAACAGGTGTGAGCCACACAGCCGTCAGGAACAAGGTGGTGTACAGTTACCAGGAGAGCCTAAAAACAGAGTGCTGAATGAAAAGCCACGTGATGGACGGAGGCTATACCATGACGTCACTCCTGTGAACTGAATACACAAGCACACTAGAAAGTTCTAAGGATACATGTGTATCTAAGGACACCCCTGGGAGTTAGGAATAATCCTATGAGTGCGCCTCCCAGGGCCTGCAGGTGAGACTGGGCCTTGCATGGAGGCACGTGACTAACTCAGGCACTCAGAAAGCAAGAGGCGGAGTGGGTAAGGGCCCAGGAGCTGCAGAGAGAAGGTGAGCTGTGACAGGGGGGTGTGAAAGAGTTGCACGTGGACGTGCAGGGTAGGGATAAGGGGAGCCCATGCCGGGCAGCAGCCTCGAGGGTCAGAATTGGACGTGCAGGCCTCTGACGATGTGTGCCCGGGCCAGGGCCGGGGGCGGGGGGGAAGGGCTTGGAGACCTGGCCTTCTGTGTGTTTCTCTGCTGAGGTCGGGCTTAAGGCCGAGCCAGCCAGAATTCATGGGCCACCTCTGGCTGAGCACAGAAGGCGGCCGTCCCCAGTAGAGGGCTGTGAGCCTTGGCCCCTGGAAACAGGCCTAGCGATGCGGACGCTCAGCAATGTGCGGACGTGAGCTGCTCTGCTGCCCCGGCCACCGGCCTCTGGCTGGCCAGCCCGGAGCCAGGCCTGGCCTGACCTTCCTCCCCATCTCCTGACATCCACCACCCTGGAGGTCAATGGCTCTGATGGGGGCTGGGCTGGAGCCGGAGGGAACCCCTGGGCAGAAGGGAGGGGGAGGTGCTGTGAAAGCCTCACAGCTCTATCTCATCTGCCTCTTAATTAAAGCAGCCCTGTGTGGTGTGTGCGAGTTGGTGCGGGCTTGCGGAAGAGGCTGGTGGGCTTCCCACCCACTCACAGGCAGCCCGAGAGCCAGCCCACGAGGGGAGTACGAGGGAGGGCCGCCATGGTGCACTGGGCTCAGAGAGACAGGAGGTGTGGGGTTCCCCATCCCTGCCTGTCCCTTACCAGTGCTGTGGGCTTGGAGAAGCTGCTTCCCTCCTCTCTAACGAAGTTGTGAGGTAGGTAAATTTCCTTCGTAAACTGCTAAACGCCGCCTGAGTGGGAGGTGGCGTGGAGAGCTGGCCTTCCAGCCAAGGATCCGATGACCTCTGCTGGGCAAGCAGAGTGGTCCCAGGGGGCAGGCGGGCATCTGGGCTACAGGATGGACCCTTCTCTTTTGCATCCCCTTCCAGAATGGGCAGCTGGGTCCAGCACCCAGCCTGGGGCGAATGTGAGTCCAAGACAGATACCCGCCCTGACTGGGACACAGGTTTGGAGCCTGCAGAGGCTCTGTCAGTTTGCATTTTGCAAACTAGAAGGGATTGTTCTCATGAGAAAAGTTATTACGTTGGTGAGGTGGGTCTGATATCTTTGGAAAGCAAATCGGTGATGAGAGAGCGGCCAGTCTCTCTGCATATGGCAGGCCCATGGTAGGAGCGTGAGCTCCCCAGAGCCGCTGCTCAGGGGTGAGGCCCTAAGTGGGTCGTGCGGGCCGCATTGGATAGCTGGCCAGTGCTCTCACCGCTTGGCCGTGACAGATGCACTCAGAGTCCTGGAGACACAACCCAGGCCCCGCTGCTTGAATTACTCACAAGTGCACTAGTTTAGCGCCACCTCCCCTGCAGCGAGGCCCTTGCTCAAGGTCGCAGGGATGGTTAGTAACAGTCCTGGCCAGCATTCAAGATCTCAGAGCCCTGGGCAGCTGCTCAACACTGGGGGGTTTCCGCTTTGTGGCCCCTCCCAGAAAGCACGCATGTTTGGAAACTTGGTTCCGCAGCAGCCCAGCTGGCAGCTCTGAGCCCCACTCTTGTCTGACCACCCTCCCAATACAGGGGTTCCATCCACAGGATGTCACATGGCCATCCAGGGTCTGCTTGCATCCTTCCAGGCACAGGGAACTCACTGCTTTGTGGGCAGCTGGGCCCAGTATTTGCAGGTGGATAAGGAGGATGGGATGCAATCAGATCTTCAGTACCGGGCACCGTGCTGGGCCATGGAGGTGCCCAGGTGACGTGTGCCCTCTTTGCTCCCAGTGTGGACAGTCCTTCTTGTTAGAAAGTGCTTCTTGTTGTGACCCAAAGCCAGTGACTCCAGCCATTGGAGGTGTCCTCAGGCTACCCTCTGGAGCTGTGTAGAGTGGGTCTCCTCCCCTCACCTTTCCCAGCCCTTTCACCGTGCCGGTAGAGTCCTTGCGGTAGAGCAAATCACTGTTGGCCATAGTCGGCTGTACCTCTCCCTGCAGGAGGTTGGGGTATCTGTGTCCAGCTGAACCAAGGTAGAGCTGTGTTACTTGCTTTGGCCAATGATAAGTGGGCAGAAGCTCTGTTATGTCCCTTTCAGCAGAAGCTGTAAGGACCAGTCTGTGGTTTGCCATGTATCTTTTCCTTCTGCCACCAGACAGAATATTCTAGATGAAGGCTACTTTGTCAGCTTAGATCCCAGCAAAGATGACAAGGATCAGAGCCACAGCCAACCCACATGAGAGAGAAGCCATTGAGATTTGGGGATCTTTTGTTACTGCAATAAAACGCAGCCTATCCTGACTCATTTGCTAAGGTCTCCTCGAAAGTGAGATCTCCGGGATCAAGGGGGTGTGAGCAGTGTGGAATAGGATGGGATGCCCTCCATGAGCAGGGATTATGGAAATGTCTATTAATTCCACATCAGTTACAGCAGCAGCACATGTGTTCATAATAACCTTGGATGAAACCCATTCCTTATGAACACGAACTGCTGGTGAACCAGGACTTTCTCATTACCTGTTTAAGCAAAGGAGCACTTTACACCTGCAGAGACCCCTTGCCCTTCACTGGCATTCAATTTCACCCTATTGGCTCTCAGCCGCCTCCCTATCCTGCTGGGTAAGTTTTTTGAACGTCTTGTTATGAAAGTTTCAAACATGCGAAACGGTTGAAATAATTGTACAGTGAACACCTGTATACTCACCACCTAGATTCTACAATTTATATTTTACTATGCTTGCTGTATCATATATCTATGTATGCATCGTTCTACCCTTCTATCAATCCATCTTACCTTTGGACAATTTTCAAAGTAAGTTGCAGATATCAGTAAGCTTCCCCACGCACCCAAACATTTCTGCATGTACATTGACTAGAGTTCAATATTTGTTTATGTTTTTAAAGGTATATACGGCGAAAGACACATACATTTCCAGAAATGCAAACACCTGTGTAACCCAAACTGCTCTCGAGATAGAGAACATTGTCATCACCCCAGAAAGCTCTTCCATGCCCCTTCCCTGGCAATGTCCATCTTAACCCTCTAGAGGCAAACACTGTTTTGACAGGTTTTGCCCAGTCTAGAAACTCAAATCAATAGAATCTTGCCGTGTCAGACTTTTAAAAAAACAGCATAATATTTTTGAGATTCACCCACATTGTTGCCTATGCCTGTAGTTTGTTCCTTTTTGTCATTGAATAGTGTTGTATGATTATATCACAGTGTGTTTATCTGTCGTCCTGTTGATGGATACCTGGGCTGTTTCTAGTTGTTGGCTATTATGAATGAACCTGCTAAGAACATTTGTGTACGAGCTTTTTTGTGCGGACATATATCTTCATTTCTCTTGAGTAAATATTTAATATTAGAATTGATGACTCATAGGAAGATATATATTTAATTTTATAAGAAACGAACAGATCTTTTCCCAAAGTGGCAATGTCTGAGTGTATCCACTGCTCCACACTTCTTTTTTTTTAAAGATTTTTTTAGTTTTGATGTGGACCACTTTTAAAGTCTTTATTGAATTTCTTACACTATTGCTTCTGTTTTATGTTTTCGGTGTTTTGGCCCTGAGGCATGTGGGGTCTTAGCTCCCCGACCAGGGATCAAACCTGCACCCCCTGCATTGGAAGGCAAAGTCGTAACCACTGGACCACCAGGGAAGTCCCTGCTCCACACTCTTGGGTTACTTTTGAATCTGGATCCCATCATTCAATGAGCGCACCATCCTTTCCAGCCAGTGTGATCCTCGAGGTTGATTAATATGCATACTGTGGCCCATCCAACTCACTGCCTAGATTTTTGGGCAGGATGGTCCCCTGTGGTTGAGTATCAGAGGTCCACTCTGTGAATAATTAGTTGTTCAGTCACCTATGAAAATATGCAATTGTGCTATAACCTGTAAACATCACCTCCGGGGAGTCATGAGATAAGTCTGTCAAATCGAGAAATGCTGTGCTTCTAACATCCTCCTCCAAGTGCCAGTCAAATTTCAAAGTGGGGAAGGGGACCATCGCTTTCCTCTAGACAAGACTGCAGATGCTGTTTTCAGCTCTTGTAAATAAAGCTGTTGAATAATTTAAGAATCTTGCTAGAGATAAAATTTAGGCGTATCTGTGTGCAGGTTCCTGAATCCCTTCTTTGAAAATGGGCACAAATTTCTCCATCACTTATCCATTGGCACATTTCACGTCACTCTGATTTTTCAGAGGTCACTGATGGGGGGTGCTTGATCATGTCTGCAGGTTTCTGTAGCTCCTCGGGCCTGGGGCAGGGGAGAGAAAGGAGGGAGGCAGACAATGGATATTATTGAACACGTCAGTGCACTGTGTGTGCGTTATACATGGACCATCTCATCTCAGTTGCTATTATCATCCTCATTTTCAGATAAGGAAATTGAGCTCCATGAGGTCAAGGGATGGTCCAAGGTCACAGGACTGATCCGTGGCAGACCTAGGATTTCAAAGATTGCTTGACCTCAGATCTTTCTCCTACACACTCTCAAGAGCCCTTTGGTGACCTTGTGTACCAGTTATGAACTTCAAACCTGTTTATCGGTGGGAGGGGACACTGTTCCATTGGAGCAGCAGGAAAGCTTTGCTACCACTGAGGAGGACCCAGACCTGACTGAGGTCAGCAGGGACGTGGGGCTTGGAAGTGAGCTCTGTGTTCGTTACTGGCGCATCTGCTGCCCGTGCCCTGGCTGGTCCTCTCGGGGAGCCAGGAAAGTGGAAAACAAATGCCCAAGCTCACCAGTCAGTAAGTGGGGCAGGGGTTTCCCTGGTGGCATAGTAGTTAAGGATCCACCTGCCAGTGCAGGGGACATGGGTTCAAGCCCTGGTCCGGGAAGATCCCTCATGCTGCAGAGCAACTAAGCCCGCGAGCCACAACTACTGAAGCCCGCGTGCCACAACTACTGAAGCCCACGTGCCTGGAGCCCGTGCTCTGCGACAAGAGAAGCTACCACAATGAGAAGCCTGTGCACTGCAACAAAGAGTAGCCCCTGCTCTCCGCAACTAGAGAAAACCCGTGAGCAGCAATGAAGACCTAACACAGCCAAAAATAAATAAATAAATAAATAAATGCTTTCTTTAAAGCCATAGGAAAGCTCTGGACACACATGCAGAGTATAAATGAAATACGTTACAGAGAGGACCAAGCCCTTCCAGGAGAGAAGAGACTGGCAGTTGCTCTCATACTGCCTAGTGGGGGCGGCCTCCTAAGCTGGGTAGTGGAGGAGCAGGCCTGACAGGTTGAGGGACTTTGCTGGGAAAGGAGAAAACGTCCAAACTCTCAACAACTGGGTAAACCTATGGGGCAGATTAGAATCTGGACGAGCCCCCCAATATAAAGCCACTCCTTAGTAGCTGGCCTGCTAGTTCTCTTCCATGGGGTTTGGCTGAATAAGCATCAACTGGAGGCAGGTCTGGCAAAGAGAAGGAGAATGAGAGACAGAGACAGAGACAGAGACAGTACTTAGATCCAAAGCCCTGGAGGGGAAGGTACTGAGCTCACCCTTGAAATATTGAAACCTCCATGAAATATTGTTGTTTATCCATTCTATATGTAAAAGCTTACATCTGCTAACCCCAACCTCCCACTCCATCCCTCCCCCAACCCCCTCCCCCTTGGTGACCACCAGTCTGTTCTCTATGTTTGTGATTCTGCTACTGTTTCATAGATGAGTTCATTTGTGTCATATTTTAGATTCCACATATAAGTAATATCATATGGTATTTTTCTTTCTCTTTCTGACTTACTTCACTTCACTAGTTGCATCCATGTTGCTGCAAATGGCATTATTTCAGTCCTTTTTATGGCTGAGTAGTATTTCATTGTATATACGTACCACATCTTCTTTATCCATTCATCTGTCGATGGACATTTAGGTTGTTTCAATGTCTTGGCTATTGTGAATAGTGCTGCTATGAACATAGGGGTGTGTGTATCAGTTTTTTAAATTTTTTATTTATTTATTTATGGCTGTGTTGGGTCTTCGTTTCTGTGCGTGGGCTTTCTCTAGTTGTGGTGAGTGGGGGCCACTCTTCATCGCGCTGCGTGGGCCTCTCACTGTTGTGGCCTCTCTTGTTGCAGAGCACAGGCTCCAGACGCATAGGCTCAGTAGTTGTGGCCCATGGGCCCAGTTGCTCCGCGGCATGTGGGACCCCCACAGACCAGGGCTTGAACCCGCGTCCCCTGAATTGGCAGGCAGATTCTCAACCACTGCGCCACCAGGGAAGCCCTGTGTGTATCTTTTTGAATGAGAGTCTTGTCCAGATATATGCCCAGGATTGGGATTGCTGGATAATATGGTAATTCTATTTTTAGTTTTCTGAGGAACCTCCATACTGTCTTCCCTAGTGGCTGCACCAATTTACATTCCCACCAAAAGTGTAGGAGGGTTCCCTTTTCTCCATACCCTCTCCAGCATTTGTTATTTGTAGACTTTTTAATGATGGCCATTCTGATCAGTGTGAGGTGGTACCTCATTGTATTTTTAATTTGCATTTAACTAGTGACGGTGAGCATCTTTTCATGTGCCTATTGGCCATCTGTATGTCCTTTTTGGAGAAATGTCTAATTAGGTCTTCTGCCCATGTTTTGATTGGATTATTTTTTTCTTTTGTTGAGTTGTATGAGCTATTTGTATATTTTGGAACTTAATCCCTTGTTGGTTGCATCATTTGCAAATATTTTCTCCCAGTCTGTAGGTTGTCTTTTTGTTTTGTTTATGGTTTCCTTTGCAGTGCAAAAGCTTGTAACGTTTGATTAGGTCTCATTTGTTTATTTTTGCTTTTATTTCTATTGTCTTGGGAGACCGACCTAAGAAAACACTGGTATGATTTGTGTCAGAAAATGTTTTGCCTATGATCTCTTTGGGAGTTTTATGGTGTCATGTCTTATGTTTAAGTTTTAAAGCCATCTTAAGTTTTTTATTGTGTGTTGTGAGAGGGTGTGTTCTAACTTCATTGATTTACACGTGGCTGTCCAACTTTCCCAACACCACTTACTGAAGAAACTGTCTTTTTCCCATTGTATATTCTTGCCTCCTTAATTGACTATAGATGTGTAGGTTTATTTCTGGACTCTGTATTCTGTTCCATTGACCCATATGTCTGTTTTTGTGCTAATACCATGCTGTTTTGATTACTGTAGCTTTGTAGTATTGTCTGAAGTCTGGGGGGGTTATGCCTCCTGCTTTGTTCTTTTTATTCAGGATTGCTTTGGCAATTCTGGGTTTTTAGCTCAACTCTTTATAAGATCAGTGAGATAAACCCTCATGCTAGCCCTCTGACAGATGAAAGGGTGTGGCCTCTGCTGGTGAGGGGGTATACCTACTTCAGTGTCTATTATTCTTTTATACACAATGTCTGGCATATAGTACAAAATTATTAGACATACAAAGGAGCAAGAAAATGTTAACTCACAATCAAGAGAAAAAGTAACCAGTAGAAGAGCCACATATTACTTAGATGTTGGAATTAACAAAGACTTAAAATAACAATTCTAAACATCTTAAGGCATTTAGAAATAAAATGAACAAACTAGAGAAATGGAAATGCTAAAAAAAAGTTAAGCAGATGGGACTTCCATTTCCAATCTGGTATGTAAGGAGCTTGGAAGTCATTACTGCATCCTAACAACAAAGAAAAAACTGAACAAACTGAAAAAATCAACAACTCTTCTTAGAGTGGTTAGAGAAGTAAGGCCACAGGGCAAACTGCTGTCCCCAAAATTGAAGAGACAGACAGGCAAGTGCAAAGAATCAAAACATGCTGGAGCAGGGATTTCCCTGGTGGTCCAGTGGTTAAGACTCTGCGCTCCCAATGCAGGAGGCCTGGGTTCTATCCCTGTCAGGGAACTAGATCTCACATGCCGCAACAAAAGATCCTGCATGACGCAACTAAAGATCCCGCATGCCACAATGAAGATTCCGTATGCCGCAACTAAGACCAGGCACAGCCAAATGAATAAATAAATATTTAAAAAGAATTATATATAAAGAAATGAAAAAGAAAAGTAAACCCATAATAAAAAACAAGACAAAAAACCCAAAAACATGCTGGAGCAGGAAGCTCTATGGGATCAAGGACTGGGGTAGGAAACCTAAAATGTAATTAATGAATTGCTGGAGGGTCAGTGTGAACAAGTCTGATCTTGACTAGGTTCTCACAGAGAATATCAGAGAAAAATCGTCTCATGCTTCTGGCAGAAGGTGGTTAAAGGAACCACTTTGAAATATGCTAGAGAATTCTGTTCTTAAGGTCTGTCCTCAAGAGAAACTGTTTTGCCAGAGCTTAAACGGATTTTTGTCTAATGGACTTGGAGGAAGTAAAATATCCTGGTCCACTCTAGTCATCTTGGCCCACCTAGCAGGGAAAAACTAGGGAGCATGTGCAAAGTTAACTGTTCAGAGGCACAGGCTCACTAAAAGACTGGAATCTAATCATAGAACTACAGAATACTTTCCCTCCCCTGACACCTTATCACCACATTACTAAAGGCTTATTTACCACAGTACCTTTTACTCAGTACATCCTGTCCAGCTCTCAGGAAAAAAAAATTACAGGCACACTAAAAGGCAAAAAACACAAGTTTTAAAAATTGAAGGGACTTCCCTGGTGGCGCAGTGGTTAAGAATCCGTCTGCCAATGCGGGGGACACGGGTTCGAGCCCTGGTCCGGGAGGATCCCACATGCCACGGAGCAACTAAGCCCGTGCACCACAACTACTGAGCCTGTGCTCTAGAGCCCGCGAGCCACAACTACTGAGCCTGCATGCCACAACTGCTGAGGCCCGTGCGCCCTAGAGCCCGTGCTCCACAACAAGAGAAGCCACCGCAATGAGAAGCCCGCGCACCGCAGTGAAGGGTGGACCCTGCTCCCCGCAACTAGAGAAAGTCCGCATGCAGCAATGAAGACCCAATGCAGCCAAAAATAAATAAATTTTTTAAAAAAGATGATTCTTTAAAAAAAAAAAATAGAAGTATAGTTAATTTACAGTGTCGTGTTAGTTTCAAATGTACAGCAAAGTGATTCATTTATATATATATATTCTTTTCTATTATAGGTTATTACAAGATATTGAATATATTTCCCTGTGGTATACAGTAGGTCCTTGTTGTTTACCTATGTTGTATATAGTAGGATGTCTACGTTAATCCCAAACTCCTAATTTATCTCTCCCCACCCCCCACTATCCCCTTTGATAACCATAAGTTTGTTTTGTATGTCTGTGATTCTATTTCTGTTTTGTAAATAAGTTCATTTATATCATTTTTTAAGATTCCACATATAAGTGATATTATATATTTGTTTTTCTCTGTCTCACTTAATTCACTTAGTATGATAATCTCTATGTCCATCTATGTTGCTGCAAATGGCATTACTTCATTCTTTTTTATGGCTGAGTAATATTGTGGCTGAGTAATATTCCATTATATATATATATCATATCTTCTTTATCCATTCATCTGTTGATGGACATTTAGGTTGCTTCCATGTCTTGGTTATTATAAATAGTGCTGCTGTGAACATTGGGGTGCATGTATCTTTTCAAATTAGAGTTTTCTCTGGAATATGCCCAGGAGAAAAACCCAGTTTTGAAGAAACAGAGCAAGTATCAGAAGCAGACTCAGATATGGAAGAGATGTTTGAATGATTAGATTAGAAATTTAAAACAACAATGATTAATATGCTAAGGGTGCTGATGGATAAAGTAGACAGTCCACAAGAACAGATGGGCAATGTAAGCAGGTGGATGTAAATTCTAAGAAAGAATTGAAAAGAAATGCTAGACATAAAAAACACTGCAACAGAAATGAAGAATGCCTTCAATGGACTCATCAGTAGACTGGACATGGCTGAGAGAAGAATCTCTGAGCTTGATGATGCATCAAGAGAAACTTCCAAAATGGAAAAGCAAAGAGCAAAAAGACAAAAAATGGTACAGGATATCTAAGAACTGTGGGACAAGTACCAAAGTTATAATATGGGCATAAAGGCCATACCAGAAGGAGAAGAAAGGAAAAGAAAGAGGATAAATGTTTAAAGCAATAATGATAGAGAATTTCTCCAAATTAATGTCAGACACAAAACCACAGAATCAGGAAGCTTAGTGTCTTAGTTCAGTCTGCTATAACAAAATACCACAGACTGGGTGACATAAATTTGTTTCTCACAGTTCTGGAGTCTAGAAGTCTGAGATCAGGGTGTTAGCATGATCAGGTACTGTGCCTGGTGAGAGCCTGCTTCCTAGTTCACAAGTGGCCGTCTTCTCACTATAACCTCACATGGTGGAAGGAGTAAGGGAGCTTTCTTGAGCTTCCTTTACTAGGGCATTAATTCTATTCATGAGAGCTCTGCCCTCATGGTAATCAGCTCTCAAAGACCCTACCTCCTAATACACTATACTGGGCACTAGGTTTCAACATATGAATTTTGGAGAAATACAAACACTCAGACCATAGCACTCAGAGAACACTATGTATGATAAATTTCAAACAAACAAACCCAACAACAACCCACTACACCTAGGCGTATCGTATAAAAGCTGTAGAAAATCAAAGATAAAAAATCTGGAAAGAAGCCAGAGGGAGGAAAAACTTACCTATAGTGGAGCAAAGATGAAAATTATGTCTGAATTCTCCTCAGAAATCATATAATCAAGAAGAAAGTGGAGTGAAATACTTAAAGTGTTGAGAAGGAAAAAAATCCATTAACACAGAATTCTGTACTCTGTGAAATTATCCTTCAGAAGTGAAGGAGAAATAAAGACTTTCTCAAATAAAAATTGAGGGAATTTGTTGCCAGGATACTTGCCTTACAAGAAATGTTAAAAGAAGTTCTTTAGAGAGAAGGAAAATGATATAGGTCAGAAAATTGGATCTATATAACTAAAGGAAGAGCATCAGAGAAGGACTAAATGAAAGTAAAACAAAACTTCTCTTATTCTTAATTGATCTAACAGATAACAGTTTGTTCAAAATAATAACAGCAACAATGTATTCAATTATGTACATATATATACTTGTGTATATACATATATAAATATACACACATATAAGTGAAATGAATGACAGCAATGTTACATGGACTGGAGGGAGGAATTAGGATTATTTTGTTATTATAAGGTACTCACATTGCCCATGAAGTGGTATAGTAATATTTGAAAGTGGACTTAGATTAGTTGTAAATGTATATTGCAGACTCTGGAGCAACCACTAAAAAAAAAAGTGTAAAAAAAAAAAAGAAATATAGCTGATATGCGAAGAAAGGAGAGAAAATGGAATCATAAAAAATACCCAGTTAAAACCACAAAAGGGGGCTTCCCTGGTGACACAGTGGTTGAGAGTCTGCCTGCCGATGCAGGGGACATGGGTTCGTGCCTCTGTCCGGGAAGATCCCACATGCCGCAGAGCGGCTGGGCCCGTGAGCCATGGCCGCTGAGCCTACGCGTCCGGAGCCTGTGCTCCGCAATGGGAGAGGCAACAACAGTGAGAGGCCCGCGTACCGCAAAAAAAAAAAAAAAACCCACAAAAGGCAAAAAAGGAGTGGAAGAAAAGAACTGGAGCCAAGAACAATGTAACAAATAGAAAATAGTAACAAATATGGTAAATATTGATCCAACTATATCAATGATCACTTTAAATGTTAATGGTCTAAATACATCAAGTAAAAGACAAAGATTGTCAGAGTGGATCAAAAAACAAGACATCACTATATGTTGTCTACACTATATCCACTTCAAATATAAAGACACATATAGATTAAAAGTAAATGGATGGAGAAAGGTATACCATGCTAATGTTAACCTAGAGAAAGTGGTTTTAGCTATATCAGTTTTAAGACAGAGCAGATTTCAGAGCAATGAAAGTTATTAGGGATAAAGAGGGGCATTACATAATGATAAAGCAGTCAGTTCTTTAAGAATCATAACAATTCTTAATGTGCATGGATATAACAACAGAGCATCAAAATACGTGAGGCAAAAACTGGTAGAACTGCAAGAAGAAATAGATGAATCCACTATTAAAGTCAGAGGCTTGAACACGCCTCTATCAGAAATGGACAGATCCATCAGGCACAAAATGTATACACTACTTCATTCAACAACAGCAGAATACACCTTCTTATCAAGCTCACATGAAATATTCACAAATGTAGATCACATTCTGAGCCATAAAACATACCTTAACAATTTAAAACAATAGAAATCATGCAACGTCTGCTCTCAGGCCAAAATTGAATTAGACTGGAAATCAATAACAGAAAGCTAGCTGGAAAAATCCCCAGATAATTGGAGGTTAAACAATACATTTCTAAATAATATGTGGGTCAAAGAAGAAATCTCAAGATAAATTTTAAAATATTTTGAACTAAATAAAAATGAAAATAAACTTATCAAAATTCGTGTGATGCAGTGAAAGCAGTGCTTGGAGGAAATTTATAGCATTGAATGTATGTATTAGAAAAGAAGAAAGATCTGAAATCAATCATATAAACTTCCACCTTAGGAAACTAGAAAAAGAAGAGTAAATTAAATCCAAAGTAAGTAGAAGGAAAACAATTAGAGCAGAAATCAGTGAAATTGAAAAGAAGAAATAGAGAAAACCAACAAACTCAAAAGCTGGCTCTTTGAAAAGATAAATGAGATTGACAAGGCTTTAGCCAGGCTAAGAGAGAAAAAAAGAGAGAAGACACAAATTACTAATACCAGAAATGAAAGAGGGGACATTACTACAGATCCTTTATTAAAAGGATAATAAAGGAATATTATGAACAGCTCTATGCCCACAAATTTGATAACCTGGATGAAATGCACAATTCTTTGAAAATGCAATCTGCCAAAGCTTATACAAGAAGAAACAGACAATTTGAATAGGCCTATATATATTAAAGAAATTAAGGCAATAATTAATAACCTTCTAAAACAGAAAGTGCCAAGCTCAGATGGGTTCACTGGTGAATTCTACTAAACATTTGAGGAAGAAATCATACCAATTCTCTACAATCTCTTGCAGAAGATAGAAGCAGAGGGAATACTTCCCTAACTTATTTGGTGAGGCCATTATTACCCTAAAACAAAAACCAGACAAAGAAATTGCAAGAAAAGAAAGCAACAGACCAATATCTTTCATAAACATAGATGCAAAAATCTTCAACAAAATATTAGCAAATTGAACCCAGCATGTATAAAAAGAATTATACACCACAACCAAATGGGATTTATTCCAGGTATGCAAGGCTGGCTCAACATTTGAAAACCAGTTAATGTAATCCATCAACAAGCCAAAGAAGAAAAATCACATGATCATATCAATAGAGGCAGAAAAAACATTCACAGAATCCAACACCCATTCATGATAAAAACTCTCAGCAAACTAGGGATAGAGGGGAACTTCTTCAATTTGATAAAGGACATCTACCAAAAATGTACAGCTAATATCAAACTTAATGGTGGGAAACTAGAAGCTTTATTGCTAAGATCAGGAAGAAGACAAGGATGTTCCCTCTCATCTCTCCTTTTCAACATCATACTGGAAGTCCTAGCAGATGCAATAAGACAATAAAATAAAATAAAATGTATACTGATTGGAAAGGAAGAAATAAAACTTTGTCCACAGATGACATAATTGTGTGTGTAGAAAATCTCAAAAAATTGACAACAGCAACAAAAAAAATTCCTAAAACTAGTAAGTGATTGTAGAAAGGTTGCAGGATAGAAAGTTAATAAGCAAAAGTCTATTGCTTTTCTATATGTCAGCAATGAACAAGAGAAAAATTAAATTGAAAAAAAATACCATTTACATTAACACCCCACCAAATGAAATACTTAAGTGTAAATGTAACAAAATATGTACAAGATATATATGAGGAAAATACAAAACTCTGACAAAAGAAATCAAATAAGTAAATAAATGGAGAGTTATTCCATGTTCATGAATAAGAAAATTCAATATTGTCAAGATGTCAGTTCTTCCCAACTTGATCTGTAGATTCAATACAATCTCAATCAAAATCCCAGCAAATTATTTTGTGGATATTAACCACCTGGTTCTAAAGTTTATGCAAAGAGGCAAAAGACCGAAAATTGCCAACACAACACTGAAGGAGAAGGAAAAAGTTGTAGAACTGATACTACCTGACTTCAAGACTTACTATAAATCAGCTGCAATCAAGATGGTATGGTTTTGGTGAAGGAATAGACAATAGATTAATAGAATAAAATAGAGAACCCAGAAATAAGTCCAAACAGATATATTCAATTGATCTTTGACAAAGGAGCAAAGGCAATACAATGGAGAAAAGACAGTCTTTTCAACAAATGGTAATGGAACAATTGGACAGCTGCATGCAAAAAATTAATCTAGACACAGACCTTACATCTTTCATAAAAATTACCTCAAAATGGATCAAAGGCATGAATGTAAAGTGCAAAATGATAAAACTCCTTGACGATAACATAGGAGAAATTCTACATGACCTTGGGTATGGTAATGACTTTTTAGATATAACACAAAGACATGATTCCATGACAGAACTATTTGATAAACTATACTTAATTAAAATTTAAAACTTCTGCTCTGTGAAAGACACTGTCAAGAGAATAAGACAAGTCACAGACTGGGAGAAAATACTTGCAAAATACTTATCTGATAAAGGATTGTTATCCAAAACATACAAAGAGCTCTTAAAACTCAATAATAAGAAAATGAATAACTCTAGGACTTCCCTGACAGTCCAGTGGTTAAGACTCCATACTTCCAATGCAGTGGGCGTGGGTTCAATCCCTGGTCAGGAAACTAAGACCCACTTGCCAGTGCGGCCAAAAAAAAAAAAAAAACAAAAACAAAAAAAAGCACAACTCAATAAAATGGAAAAAGACCTGAAGAGAGACTTCACCAAAGAAGATATACAGATGGCGAAATAAGTATATGAAAAGATGCTCAGCATCATATGTCATTAAGGCACTACAAATTAAAACAACAATGAGATACCACTACACACCTATTAGAATGGCCAAAATCCAAAACACTGACAACACCAAATGCCAGTAAGAACGTGGGAAAATAGGAGCTATCATTCACTCTTGGTGGAAATGCAAAATGGTACAACCACTTTGGAAGACACTTTAGCAGTTTCTCACAAAACTAAACATATTCTTACCATATAATCCAGCCATTGTGCTACTTGGTTTTTCCCCAAATGAGTTGAAAACTTATGTTCACACAAAAACTTGCATATGAATGTTTATTAATAATAGCCAAAACTTGGAAGCAGTTTTGTCATTTGGTGGGTGAATGGATAGACTGCTCTATATCCAGACAATGGAATATTATTCAGTGCTAAAAATAAGTGAGCTATCAAGCCATTAAAAGACAGGGAAGAATCTTAAACACATTTTATTAAGTGAAAGAAGCCATTTTGGAAAGGCTATGTACTGTGATTCCAACTGTACGATATTCTGGAAAAGGCAAAACTATGAAGACAGTAAAAAGATCAGTGGTTGCCAGGAGTTTAGCGGGGGAGTGATGAACAGGTAGAGAACATAGGATTTTTAGGGTACTGAAACTATTCAGTGATACTGCATCGCTACAGTGATACTACAGTGGTGGATACCTGTCATGATACATTTGCCCAAACCCATAGAATATACAACACCAAGAGGGATCCCTAATGTAAACTATAGACTTTGTGTGATAATGATGTGTCAATGTGGGTTTATCAATTGTGAAAAATGTACCACTCTGGCGAGGGATGTTGACAGTAGGGACAGGGAGAATATGGGAACTCTGCACTTTCAGCTCAATTTTGCTGTGAATATAAAACTGCTATAAAAATGAAGTCTGTTAAAAAATAAGCAAATTGAAACTCTGGAATTAAAAAATACAATATCTGAAATGACATATTCATTTAATAGGCTTGGTATCAGATTGGATACAACAGAAGAAAGGATCAGTGAAAACTTAAAGGCCAGTCAAAATAAGTTATCCAAACTGAAGCGTAGAAAGAAACCACCACCAATAGCAGACTAGAGTAAAAATCAGCAGCCTATGGATCCATGGGCCAAATCTACCCTTCTACTTATTATTTTTTAAATCTATTAATTAAATTAAATTAATTAATTTATTTTATTTTTGGTTGCATTGGGTCTTCACTGCTGCATGTGGTCTTTCTCTAGTTGCAGCGAGTGGGGGCTACTCTTGGTTGTGGTGGGCGGGCTTCTCGTTGCAGTGGCTCCTCTTGTTGCAGAGCACCAGGTTGAGTAGTAGCCTGCAGAGCGCAGGCTTCAGTAGTTGTGGCTCACGGGCTTAGTTGCTCCACGGCATATGGGATCTTCCCGGACCGGGGATCGAACCTGTGTCCCCTGAGTTGGCAGGCAGATTCTTAACCACTGTGCCACCAGGGAAGTCCCCTGCTGCTTATTTTTATAAATGAAGTTTTATTGAGACATAGGCATTCCGATTTGTTTAAGTATTGTCTATGTCTGGTTTAGTACCACAGTGGCATTGCTGAGTAGTTGTGACAGAGACCATATGGCCTGAAAAGCCTAAAATATTTACACTCTGGTCCTTTAGAGAAAAAGTTTGCCAGCCCTTGGAATAGAGCAACAAAACCTATGAAACAATATTAAATAGTATGACATATGTATAATTGGAGTCCCAGAAGAAAAGGAGAGAGAGAATGGGGAGAGTAAACAGCTGCAGAAAGAATGACTGAACATTTTCTCCAAAACTGATGAAAGACGTCAACCCACAGATTTAATAATCTCAGTAAAACAAGTAGGATAAATACAAGGAAGGCTATTTCTAGGAACATTATAATCAAGCTAGAAAACAGAAGTAAAGAGAAAGTCTTAAAATCATCCAGAAAGTATAGTCATATTACATTCAGAGGAAAAACAGTATGAACAATAACTGACTTTAAAAAAATATATATTTATTTATTTGGTTGTGCTGGGTCTTAGTTGTGGCATGTGGGATCTTTGTTGAGGCATGTGGGATCTTTTAGTTACAGCATGCAGGATCTAGTTCCCTGACCAGGGATCGAACCCAGGCCCCCTGCATTGGGAGCATGGAGTCTTAACGACTGGACCACCAGGGAAGTCCCACTAACTTATTAGAAACTAAGGAAGCCAGAAGACAATTGAAGAACAATTTTAAAGGGCTTAAAGGAAACAAAACCTGCAAACTTAGAAGTCTACATCCAATAATAATCTCCTTCAAAAATAAAGGCCAAATTAAGACATTTTTAGACAAATAAAAGTTTGGAGAATTCATTGTAAGGAAACCTACACTACAAGAAATACTAATGGAAGTTCTTCAGGCCAAGGGAAAGAATCCCAGGCGGAAGTCTAGACTACCAGAAGGAAATGGAGAGCATCAGACATTGTAAACATGTAGACAAATAGAAGAGACGAATTGTTTTTTTCACAACAGAAACAAAAGCCTTTGGGCTGTTTGAAGCAAAAAATAATAAAAATGTAGAAATAAAGTATATGGTAACACTAGCACAAAAGACTAAGACGGTAAATTATACCGTTGCAAGGTTCATTTATAATCTTGATGTGAGTGATGGATACAGGGGTGTGTATATAATTGTAGAGATTCATGGAGCTGTACAGTTAAGATTTGGGCACTTCATCATATGATAATTATACTGTACTTCACTATACATAAAAAGAGAGAAATAATGGACATGACAGAGCTCTGTCAGCTGTACAGGACTCACAAATAGAGCAGATGTTTATGTTTGTCACGGGGGAGTCAGGTCCTGCTCCCTGGAAGAGGTCGTTACAAGGCGAAGATGGAGTTGGGCTGAGGTTCAGTCTGCTTCCTGCTGTGCTGACAAGGCAGGTATTTCCTTCTGTGACTGGAGCCCTGCTGGAGCCTGTCTTCCTGTCTTCATGGAGAAATGCACCAGGACTTGACCCATGACACGAAGGGCCCTGAGGCCTGGCCTTCCTGTCCTGGGACTCGGGGGGTGGGGCTGGGGGGACTGGAAGACAGCCTGTCTCCTTCCTGGGACCCTCTTGTTTGTGGTGAGGAAAACTAGAATGTCAGCCTGGAAGAGACTTCTGATTCGGTCAGTTCCCTGATGCCGTTTTACAGAGGTAGGACTTGGAGCTCAGAGTGAATAAATTCGAGAAACTGGATTTGAAACCGGGCCTTCTCTTTGTACTATAACAGCTGCCTTGGGCCCATTTAAGCTTGTCCTGCCTGAACAAAGCTAGAGGATCCTCAGTTATCTCTTTCTCTGCCCCTTTCTTAAAAATCCTCATTCCATCAAGGCCCTTGCTTTGTTAGTTCAGGGGGGAGCAGCTGATGAAACTAATTCATACTATAGTATGAGTGACTGATACCCATTTAAAGCCTGCCTGAAAGGGCATGTATATTAACCACCTCCAAGAAACCATCCTCATGGTGTGATCCCACTCAGCATGGCAGGCTGAGGAGGAATATTTTGGGTCAGGGGCAGGCAAAGAAAGTGAGAAGAGTTACCAGTCTGGAGGCAGCAAAGGGTAGGAGGGAAGGCAGGGATCCATCTCCACTGTGTCCCACCCTGGGCACAAGATATGGCTTCCCTGCGCCTGGTTCTTCCTCTATAAAATGAGGGCTGGACACAAAGATAGCTCAGGAGCCCTTCCTCTCTGACATCCAAGGCCCTTTCACTCACATCCTTCTAGTGTGTTCACTTCACAGGGGTGGTCTTGTTATCAGCTTTGGCTCTCATGACCACCCTAGAGGATTAAAGCCTCAGGTATGGGGGGATCTGCAGGGCAGAGAAGGAAGGTCATTCTATTGGGTGGACTCTGAGTTCCTCCCTCCTCCCCCCTCCCCGCGCCCCCAGGCTGCCTCATGAAAGGGGCTGGGGTAGCCTTCTTTTCACACCTGAACCCTGGCTGCCTCTCTGGCCAGCCCCAGGCTGGACAGGGGTGGGGGTGGAGTGGGAAGCCAGCCCCACTCGAGGCCCCAGAGAGAAGTAGGGGACCCCTTCCAGAGGGGCTCTTCCCGCTCAGCTCCTCCCCAGCATCAGGCGTTGCAGCCACCCGAATGCCCTCACCGACTCCCAGCTGCCCCTCACCCTCTGCCCCTCTGTGCCTTTGCTCACACGTCCCCTCCGCCTCGGCAGCCCTTCTCGCCATCTCTGCCTGCCATGCTCTCACTGAGGTGGCTCCCCTAGCAGGGTGCAGTGCATGATGACCGCGGAGACAGGCATTTCTAGCTTACTCAGGGGTCTCCCTTGCTCTCAGGGGACTCCCTGGGGGAAGGACCACGACTTCCTCCCGTCCACCCACTCCCCAGTGCACAGTGCCTTTTGGGGTTTGGAGACACGCATTCTGCTCCCCTCAGTACGCTGGCGTAGCACAGCGTCCCTGAGCACACTTGAGGTCCTGGCCCAGCCCAGGCACATCCTTGGGAGACTGAGGAAAGGACAGGCTGAGAAGCGAAGAGGCAGAAAAATCTGGGTTCAAATCCCAGCTCATCACACAGGAGCTGGTGAACCAGGACACTTTGCCTAATGCCTCTGAGCCTCACCATAAAATGAGACGCTAGTGCCTCCTTCACGGGCCGCGGTGATGGGTAAGCAAAATGGTGTGATGTGAAGGAAAATGCTCAATTAATGATTATTCTTATTCCTACTGTCCACCTGTGAGACCCTGGCAGGCCACTTACCATCTGTTTTTCTCCCTGTGAAGGGAATAACGGCCCCAGCACTGCCTGCCTCTCCAGGCCCTGGTGTGCATTAGAAGCAGTTCGGATGATGACGGTAGTCAGGGGGCCAGAAGAAGTGAGGAGGACCGGATGGGGCCCGTGGCAGCTTCCCACAGCTCTGGGCCCAGAGATGAGCGGCCCCGCTGCTCCCCTCCGGCCGCAGAAGCACCAGCTGCTGTCCTGCCGCCTCCCGGCCGTGTTTGCTCACTGACTAGGTCCACAGGAGCCTGGGGACCCGGAGCCCCACACCTTCCCCAGAAAGACCCCCAAGGTGGTATGTTCTTCTCTTGCTCTGGGGATTTAAAACTGTTTTATTTCCAGAATAAAGAGAACAAAGCCCCTCTGACGGCAGTAATTATGCGGTAATAAAAGGAGGCATAATGGGCTCTCATTAAGAGGTGTGCTCAGGGAGTGAGACAGCTCTCACAGCTGCCAGTGCCGACTGTCAGAATCATGGTTCCACTCCTCAAGGGACCAGGAGGAGGGGAGGGGACCGTGGGGGGCAGCCTGGAAGGCACGCCTGCCCAAGCCCCACCCCTGGGCTGCAGATCCTGCTCCGGAAAATGGGGTTCCAGGTAGAAAGGGTCAGAAGCATCAGTTCCTTGTCTGGCCCCTCAGAGCCCTCTCAGGTGGCTTGTGGCTGTGTCTGTAGCACTTGCCATCTGATGAGATGAACATGGGCCAGGACAGGATCTCAGGGGCCATCTGGACTAGGTTTTGCAAATTCTTGGTCACCCGTAACCATTCCTGTGCCCATCACACATCCGTCCCTGCTGAGCCTGGGGGCAGCCTCGGGGTTCCTCTTAAAGTGCCATTCAGACTGCCGCGTCCAGTTGGCCTGTGAGTGGAGGCCTGTAGAGCCACAGCCAGACCCCAGGGCCCGTGCAGCCTGGTGTGGGTGGATCCATCCCACAGCTTGTTTTGCATGGGGAGGAAGCGGTGACCTAGACCTGGCTGAGGGACCCGGACAGATGCTTAACATCTTCGTCCTGAGCCCTGTTTCCTCTGGCTCAGGCCGGGAGATGCACTGAGTCCTCATGTTGCCGAAAGTCCACGCAAGTGCACGTCAGGGTTAGCTGGAGCTCCGGTCTTAAGCTCTGGGAGAGTCAGGGTACCATACCCCAGTTCCTTTTCTCCCCATTGTGTCTTTCCTCATTGATCTGAGGCATCGAAAGGGTAGGGTTTGTCCCATTTTGGTCCCATGAATGGAAGCTGGCCCCTCTGTGTAGAGTTGAACAGGGGTAGGAGTGCAAACACCCCCAGGGGTATAATACAGGTCACAGGTGCAGGGAAGATGCATGTCTTGGGGCCATAGGTGAGGAGGCCACGTAGGAGCCCCCAAGGAGGCAGGGAGGGAGGGGCGGAGGGACAGAGAGAGGAAAGAGAGGGGAGGGGACTGCACACACCACAGTGGGAGGCCTTCTGCGAGGCTCCCTGGGTCCTCAGTCACGTGACTGAAACTCACTAGTTGTCCCCTGAGCCCGGGTAGCAGGGTTGGCCAGGAGGAGGCAGTCCCAAGCTGCCCTTAGAGAAGAACCCTGGACTCCCCACCCCAGGCCGAGGGCAGGGGGACAGAGAGGGGCTCCAGGCAGTGTCACTGAGCTCTTGGGGTCAAGGGGCAGGGGCAATATCTGGGCTACACTTTTATTCCACAGCAGTGATGTGAGGGGGTACGGAGCACTGGGCATGCAGTGGGTAGACTCCATGGGTGTGAGGCTGGCCTTTGCAGGCTGCCAATTTTGGTTGTGCAGTGGCCAACCTGTACAACAGGACCCTTGCCATGTGCCAACACATGGCACAGCCAAGGGGTCTTGGGAACATGAACCCTGAATTCACTCCTATGCTCTTCTTCTCTCTGTGGACCACTCGAGCCAGGCTGTCTGGGTTTGTATCGTGTTCACCAACCCAGCTTCTCCCCGGTGCCCCCCAGCCCAGCCTTGGCATTGCTTGTGGAACAAAGACGGAGGAAGAGTCGCCACTTTCAGGAAACTGGCCAGTGACAGGTCTGGGCACTGCCAATATGGTGATTCTTTCTTGTTATATAGTTTCTCGTTTTGGTGGAACATCTCTTCCAAAAGTTTCTTGAGAAAAGGCACAGAAGAGGAAGTTATGTCTGAAAATGTCTTCAGCGTTCTATCCCACTTACCAGATAGTCTGGCCAGGTTCTTGTAGCAGACGGCTGGCTCCAGGGCGGATTTGACCTCCCCGGCTGGTCCACCCTTTTGGCTCCCAGCTGTAGGGGCAGCATCCCCCGACCTCACGTTCATGTCCCTTTTGCGACCTCACGTTCATGTCCCTTTTGCGACCTCCACTGTAACATCCCATCACTCAGAAGCCCTCAGCAATCATTACAAACAAGGCGAATAGGCCAAGGGAACACTAACAAACAGCAACTTTAATTACCAGCAAAGCACATGGAGACCACATTCTAGGAATGTATCTTAACTAGAGGCACCTCCCGGGGAAGAACTGAAAATACTAATAAGAAAAAAAAAGCCCGCCCCTGCCTCTGCCATACTCGGCTCTAACAGCAGCTGCCTCCTGTTTGAGAAGACCTACCTCCCAGGAGTATTAAATTTTTTATTGTTCCTTTTTATTTTTTATGTTTTTGGTGGAGGGGGTGTTTATTTGTTGAACCAGTAACAGCAGCAGCAGAAGGAGAAATGGGGGAACTGCAAAACTGGTTTGCGGTGTCTGCCTTGACTGGGGGTGGCACATGGGTGGCTCCCAAGCCCGCTCTACTGGGCCTTGCAGGCCACACAGGGCTCACACACTCCCGGTCTCTGTGTGACATTGTTACGGGCCTCATGCCATTAGAATGAATAGAGACGTGAAGGGGGGACAGGTGTAGTGGTGCCCTGGCTGGAGTTCTGGCTGGTGGGTTTCTGGCAGGAGGGGCCATCTACTAGGAAAGGCACAGCCGATGTGACCCCCTGCCCATCCTTGGGGAGGCTGGAAGGGACAGGTAGACTCCATCCACCACCCTCATCCCCCAGCTCCAGTGGGGAAACTCAAGGCCGGTGGCTGGCCTGAGGTCACCAGCATCCAGGAGGTGGCAGGACCCTCCTGGGGCTGCCCTAGGTCCCCACAAAGGCAGCTCGCTTTCCTGGTGGCCCGGGTCCCTCTGAATGCCCATCGCGGAACCCCGAGCACTAATGGCGCCTGGTACAGCAGCCTGGAACCAGGGTCCCTGTGCTCCTCCCCAGGGTGCCGGGGAAGCTGGAAACACCCCAGTGGTCCACCCCAGGGAGAGGGTTAAACAAAGTGCGGGCGCCAACGCACGACGTGCAAGGAAAAACCTCCGAGGGCGTTTGTGAGAACACCCAGAGGCAGGACTGTATGCTGAATATGACCTCATTTGTGTAGAAAAATAATGAATGTGTATTTTATGAGGAAACGACGAACCTCTTATGCCTGTATGTGAGTTTTTTTTTTTTTTTTTTGCGGTTTGCGGGCCTCTCACTGTTGTGTCCTCTCCCATTGCAGAGCACAGGCTCCGGACGCGTAGGCCCAGCGGCCATGGCTCACGGGCCCAGCCGCTCCGCGGCATGTGGGATCCTCCCAGACCGGGGCACGAACCCGTGTCCCCTGTTTCGGCAGGCGGACTCTCAAGCACTGCGCCACCAGGGAAGCCCTGTATGTGAGTTTTAAAAGATTCAGAGGAGTGCCCCCAAATTGTTAATAATGATTATTTCGGCAAGGGAGACGTTTCATCACAGACATTTGGTATTTGCTTGAATTGTTAACATGAACATGTATATATTTTTTACGGTGTATTACTTTCGTTAAAAAAAGGAACTAGCTTTAGTCATTACCTGTGGAGACAGAAACATGTTTCGGGGAGGGGGAGGTAGTTGAAAGACACATTAGCATTGCCTGGAATATTTAAGTTTTTTTTTTTTTAACAAAGATATTCTTGAGCAATTTAAATACATCTTAAAAACCTAGTAAATAAATAAAAAATAAAACTTCTGGCTGTGGCTTCTGAGCTCCCCCCACCCTGTACCTCTTTTACTCCCACTCCGCTTGGGAAGCTCAGCTCTTAGGAAGGTAAATCTTTGCAGCTGGAGGAAGGCCTGCAGAGGCCTCACTGGCTGGGTTCGAGCAGGTGCCAGGCCCAGAGAAGCTGTGTGCTCTGGCCAGGGCAGCTCAGCACTCAGGATCCCAGCTCCATGGGGCTCTAGGGGGGGCTCAGAGGTCACATAACTTACCCAATCCTGCAGTCAGCTTCAGAGGAGCAGGGTTGGACCCACGAGCCCAGCAGAGCTCCCCAGAAATGGATGGTCCCCGCCCCACTGCATGGGTGAAACACCATTGCAGTCTCTAAAGCCCTCCAAGTCCCCCTCGTTGGGTTCCCCAAGGGGCCCTGGTGGTCCCTGAGCCCACCAGCCCAAGGGTCCACACCTTTGTCCAGAGTGAGGCTTGATCCAGCATGGGCTGGGGGAGGGGTGTGTGCTTGGGGAGGAGGTCCCAGGTCCCTTCCCAGGACTGAACTCCTTTCCCCCTCCTCACTCCCTCTGCTCCTCAGTGGCTGGCAGGTCAGCTCCTGCCTCCCAAATTGTTATGCCAGCTCTGAAACACACCCATCTCCCCGACTTGGTTCTGGAAAGGGCCCTGGACAGGAGCCAGGAAACCCATCTTGGAGTCCTCACTCTGCCCCAACCAGTCTGGTGACCTTGGATCTCCTTTTCCCTGGGGAGTGAGAGATTTGCCACTTTCCTGCGTCATAGGGCAAGAATATTAGGAGAGCTGAGGGCTGGAGAAGGCAGAGGAAGCAATGTTTTCATTCATTCGATGCTCAGCTTTTACGAAGCACCTCCAGGATATCAGGTACAATGCTAGGGGAGACCCAGATAAAGGAGAGAGGGTCTTTACCACCGAGGAGCTCACAGTGCAGTGGGGTGGCCAGCTGACAAGTGGACAGAGAATTATGTGGAAATTCTACATGAAGACATTTGAAGTAGCAAGACAGTCCTTGAGGTCTGCCTGGAGGAGTTCAGAAGCTTTGCAGAGGAGGGGGCATTTGATCTGGGCTCTTAAGGATGGCTAAGTGTTCACCAATTAGAAGAGGACAGAGGGGACTTGTAGGCAGCAGGCAAAACGAAGAGAAAGCAAAACGTGTTTCTCCTAGAGATGCATTAGAAGGGTAGTGGTAGAAGACGAAGCTGAAGAGACAGGTGGCACTAGATAAGTAAAAGAATTGCCCACTTAAAGTGTGTAAACACACGTAATGTCTTATTATGTCACATAACAAAGAGATAAACAAACTTATGGAATGGTTAAGGAACATTGTTTTCCACCTTGGGCTGGTCTCCTCATGGTCACAAAATGGTTGCCATAGCACTAGACAACATGCCCACACACATCCAAAGACACAAAAGGGTAGTTTCCCTAGAAGCCTCGGCAGATGTCCCCCCAGGTCCCTGGGCCTGGGAGTCCAGGCCAGGCTCAGGACACATGGAAGGGCAGGGGGCCCCATGCCAAACTCTTCCCCACCAATGCCTAACATCCCACCATTAAAGCTTTATTCCTTTGGTTAAGGATTACCCTCCTCTATTTTTTTTTTTTTTTTAGTACGCGGGCCTCTCACTGTTGTGGCCTCTCCCGTCGTGGAGCACAGGCTCCGGACGCGCAGGCTCAGCGGCCATGGCTCACGGGCCCAGCCGCTCCGCGGCACGTGGGATCCTCCCGGACCGGGGCACGAACCCGTGTCCCCTGCATCGGCAGGCGGACTCTCAACCACTGCGCCACCAGGGAAGCCCTACCCTCCTCTATTTTACAATACAAATACCCCCAGCAAGGCAAAGACCACATGGGAGCAAGTTGACGGTAACATCGTTATCCCAGGAAGGTCCCAGGGCAGCTGGCTGGGGAAGACTCTAAGAGTGAGAAAGGGGCCGCCCAGGACTACCACTGCTGCCATTCCTGGGTGTTCCTGTCCTTCCTCTGGAGCCCTCACTCTACCATTGAGGAAGAAGCAGCAGGCCCCCATCATGGTTGTGGCCCCAGAGGCCCAGGCTGAGGATGGGTCAGTTGGGGAGCAGTGGGACCAGAGGAAGAAGCCTCATGGCCTTCAGCCACCCCCGAGTCCCTGTGAGAAAGGCCCCTCTCCTGAGAGTACGGGCACTGTCATTCTGTCCTCCTTACAGACAAGGCGACCGAGGCCCAGAGAGGCCCGGCACATGCACGAGCAGAGGGAAGAAAGGCAGGATTCTGCACGTGCCTCCTCTCGCTGCTGCTGCTGGGAGGTTCGGGGCTGTGGGCTGGGGGAGGGGCTCCCCCGACCTCAGAGCAGAGCCACTGAATTGGCTCCGGGCTCCCCACAGACAGGTGTGAGAGAGAAACAAACTTCCATCTCGTTCAGGTGCTGTTGATGCAGCAGAAATGAATCCCGTCGGACACGAGCCCTTCACTTTTGGAGTCCTGCTCAGTGGCCACGAGCGGTCACCACATCATCTCCCTTGGGACCTGCCCTCCTTTGTGGGATTCTCTGAGTGTTCCCACTTGGCAGGTAAGAAGACTGAGGCCCAGGGCAGTGAGGTGGCCTGCCCAGAGGCAGACCCCGCAGGGCGGCTCCAGCCATGGGCTTCCATATGGGGACGGAAGGGGCAGTGGCCTGGACGGAGGCAGGGCGGTATGGGGGACAGTAGCTACGCTGAGGGGGGCAGATCTGGTGATGGGCGGGGTGTCAGGGAGGGTGGTCTGGGAGGAGGGTGGGGAGGATGGGAGCCGAGCCCTGCGGCTGGGGACGCGGGTAGGGAGGCCATAGGCCGAGGCCGAGGTTCGACCTCATCGGCCTGCCTCTCTCCTGCCATCCGGTGGGTGTGAGATCCCACGGTCTGAGCCGCGGCTGTCCCCCGTGCCCCTCCATGGCCAAGCGCTGTAGCATTCGGGGGATACGGGGTGTTTTGAGGATGAGTCAGGCCACCGGTCACAGAGCCCAGCACAGGGCAGGGGTGAAGAGGGCGCCAGGGAGCCAGATGGCCCAGGGGTGAGGCATTTACTGTTGGGGGGGGTCATCTCAGGTGGGTGCCCGCAGCAGCCCCTAGCCCTCTCAGCAAGTCTGCCGTGAGAGCCTGGCGGCAGCTGTGAGCACAGGTCTCTGCCGGCTACGCCAGAGCCTCTGAGAGGCCTAGGACGAGGCAGAGGATCCCACGTGCACGTTGCTGGGTGCAAACCTAGTGGCTTCCGGAGATGAGCGTCTTCCCCACCTGCCCTCTCCCCGGTCGTCCCTGAGTCACCAGCACCCTTCCCTTCCACTCGGTCCCCTGAGGTGCTTCCTGTGCCCCACTGTCCTGTGAGTCACCTCTCCACCCTCAGCATCCCGCCCACACAGTGCGATCATCATCCCCGCTCCCCCAGCCCACTCTCTCTGCACGGCGCTTTCAAAAGGCTGATGGAAGGTGGGCCGTCAGGCAGGCAGGGCGCTCACTCTGCCTCTCACCTCCCGGGCCGTCTTCTGGGCCTTCTCCTGGGCTGTCTCCTGTCATGTGGGGAGACTGACCGAGTTGGAGGGCTGAGTGCAGGGCCAGGGTTTGGGGAAGGTGCTGGGTGCCTAAGGGCCTCAGACGGATGGAGAAGTTTCAGAAGGTGTGACCTCCAAGGCGCCTGGGCAGCTTCTTAGCGGCCTGCTGCAGGCCCAGCCTCACTTTAGCTGGCATGGAGCCCACATTTCCACCGTTAGAGGTGTATCCCTCCAGGCCATACACTGGGTCTCCAAGAGACCCCGCCGAGATGAATGAGTTCAGCTCTGGCAGGGCCTTTTCCGTTCTTGGCCATGACTTCACTCCTCAGGTGCTTTGGCCACCTGCCCCCAGCTCATCACAAGGCCCCGCTGGGCAGGGGCCAGGGGAGCGTGCCTGGCGGAAGCAGGTAGAGCCGGCCTTCCTGCTGCCTGCCCTCCATCCTGCTCTGTGGCCACCTTTCTGGACCTCGGGTCCCCATTTACAGCGTGGGGGGGGGAGGGGTGTTCTTTGAGCTTCCTTTTGTTTCTACATCAGAAACCAAGACCCACCTCTGTTTGCAGCTGTGACTTTGGTCAAATCACTTGACCTTCCTCAGCCTCAATTTCATTCTGTGTGGAGGAAACAGATAGTGAGAGCCCCCGAAGGTGAGATTTTTTTTGTGGTACGGGGGCCTCTCACTGCTGTGGCCTCTCCCGTTGCGGAGCACAGGCTCCGGACGCGCAGGCCCAGCAGCCATGGCTCATGGGCCCAGCCGCTCCGCGGCATGGGGGGTCTTCCCGGACCGGGGCACGAACCCACGTCCCCTGCATCGGCAGGTGGACTCTCAACCACTGCGCCACCAGGGAAGCCCGAAGGTGAGATTTTTGATGGAAGAATCGTAACACCAGTGACCCCATAGGCCTTTACCAGCTGCAAGGTGTTTTCATGCAAAATATCTCATCGGGGCGCTCCCAAGGACCCTGAGCGGTGGTGATGCTTTCATCTAGCCCCCACCCCCGCCCCACACTTACAGTCTGAGAAACAAAGGCCCAGCTACAGGGGGACCGGCACAAGGGCTGGTCTCACCTCCAGGTTCCCTGTCACCAGATGAAAGGCCAGATCAGGGAAAGGCCTGGGCAAAGAGCAAGGGGCGGCTGCTCCGAATCTTCTCACCTTTCTCTCCCTGGTCGGGCGTCTCTGGGAAGGCGGATGAGCAGCGGCGCTTCCCCAAGTGTGGCGTGAGGGGGCAGGGAGGTGCTTCTGACAGCTGTGCAGATCATCAGCACTTCTCCCTCGCTGCTAATAGCATGTTTAGCTTGCCGACGCCTCTGTTTGCCTGGTGCCTCCCACGGGCCCAGAGCTGGGAATCTCTTAGCTCTTGCTTGGGGCGGGACAGCTGTGACAAAGGGGGCCTGCCTGCTCCCCAGCCCTGGTCCACCTGGGACCTCGGGGATCCCCCTGCACTTCTGTGCTTCGGCCCTCCCCACCCCAGGGAGCTCCCTTCAGGCTCTGGGAAAGTGGAAAGGGCCTCCTGGTCTTGGACACCTGGGTGCCCCAGCCTTCCAAGCTCAGTGCTCCATGGATCTCTTATCTCCACGCAGGACCAAGTCTGGGTCCTTCTGCACAGACTGGGTCTCATGGACCAGCGGGACTGGGGCCAGCCCACTTTCAGATTACACTTCCACCCCTTCCTGCAACCCCGTTACCTCCCCCAGGCCACCACGGGACACATCTCACGCTTGGAGCAGGACGGACCCCAGCCCCTCAGGCCCCATCACTCCTGAGCTCTCACTTGCTAGGTTAGTAGAAAATCCAGCTCACAGTCTCAGGGGCTTTCCTCCTCTGGCTGGTCTGCAACCCTTAATGGTTCATGGACTTCCCAAAAGCAGCCTGCCATATTCCCCTCCGTGGGGAGAAGACTCTTTGGTCTGGCTGTGCCCACAGTCCTTGGCCTGGTGCCCTCGGACTGGTGCCCTCACGGCGGCCCTCACGGCGGCCCTGGCTTCTTTGCTCCTGGGCTGAGCTTCTGCATGATGAAAGGCTTTTCCCCTAGGGGGTCCATGGCCCTCTGCTGACCCACCAGCCAGATGGAATGGACCCCACAGTGGATAGCAGAGGACCGGGGTGAAGACACTTGTCTGTCTGTCCATCTCCTGTCTTACGGGGGACATCACCTCACGATGCTGTGATTCCTTGTTTACCATGCGGCTCAGTGCTGGAATGGCCCCTCCAGGAGATGGAGGGGGGGGGCGCCTGGTCCATTTGCCGTGGTGTCTCTAGTGCCAAGAGCGGTTGCCCAGACAGGGTGCTCAGCCACCGTCTGCCGACAGAATGAATATGTAAAAGTTTGTTCTCTTTTCCCTTAACATTATTTCACGGAGAATTTTCCAAGTTTGCTGTTTTTCTGGGCTGCGTGATAAACATCCTGCCTTACTGACACATCATTCTGTCCCCCCCCTCCGCCACTTACAGAGCATTTTGGCCGAGTCCACTTTTGTACTATCATAAATAATGTTGCTATAAACAGCTGTGCACATACAACTATTTTTCCTTTTGCAATTATGTCTTTGGGAGGAATTCCAAACAGTGGGATTACTGGGTCAAAGAACATGGCATATTTATGGCCCTGGATACGGTGGGACTGGCTAATTCTCAGCCCCCAGGCCAGCCCTGTTGTCCCCAAGGTTTGTCTCTGAGTGACGCCCACAAATGTTCCTTTCCTTTGGTGCCAGAAGTGACCCCGGCGTACAGGGGTGCTCCCTCTGGCTCCTGATGAGCTGGGGGCCAGGCGCAGGGGCAGGGGGTGCTGGCAGGGGGCTGAGTGGAGGGGTCAGGGGGAGGTAGCTGTGGGGACAGTGCAGATGAGGCGTGTCCCCCAGATTCTGGGGCCAGGAGCCCTGTTTGAGGGCCCAGGAAGGCACTGCCTCTCCCGGACCCCCTTCTTTCTCTCGGATCAGCTCTCTCCTCTCCTGGAGCCCTTACCTCCTGGAGCCCTTACCTGGAGCCCTTGGTGGGGGGAACAGTCCTCACCTGGAGGGACACAGGGAGAAGGGAGGGGGGCTCTGGTGCCTCAGCTATTCCTGACTTCCCTCCTCAAGGCCCTCGTGTGGAGAAACAGAAGATATGGAAGCTGGTTTTGAATTAAAAGTCTGCATTCGGCTTCCCTGGCGGCGCAGTGGTTGAGAGTCCGCCTGCCAATGCAGGGGACACGGGTTTGTGCCCCGGTCCG
>NW_020173116.1:7147921-7251621 GCF_003031525.2 Neophocaena asiaeorientalis asiaeorientalis | reverse complement strand
TGCTCAGCCACCGTCTGCCGACAGAATGAATATGTAAAAGTTTGTTCTCTTTTCCCTTAACATTATTTCACGGAGAATTTTCCAAGTTTGCTGTTTTTCTGGGCTGCGTGATAAACATCCTGCCTTACTGACACATCATTCTGTCCCCCCCCTCCGCCACTTACAGAGCATTTTGGCCGAGTCCACTTTTGTACTATCATAAATAATGTTGCTATAAACAGCTGTGCACATACAACTATTTTTCCTTTTGCAATTATGTCTTTGGGAGGAATTCCAAACAGTGGGATTACTGGGTCAAAGAACATGGCATATTTATGGCCCTGGATACGGTGGGACTGGCTAATTCTCAGCCCCCAGGCCAGCCCTGTTGTCCCCAAGGTTTGTCTCTGAGTGACGCCCACAAATGTTCCTTTCCTTTGGTGCCAGAAGTGACCCCGGCGTACAGGGGTGCTCCCTCTGGCTCCTGATGAGCTGGGGGCCAGGCGCAGGGGCAGGGGGTGCTGGCAGGGGGCTGAGTGGAGGGGTCAGGGGGAGGTAGCTGTGGGGACAGTGCAGATGAGGCGTGTCCCCCAGATTCTGGGGCCAGGAGCCCTGTTTGAGGGCCCAGGAAGGCACTGCCTCTCCCGGACCCCCTTCTTTCTCTCGGATCAGCTCTCTCCTCTCCTGGAGCCCTTACCTCCTGGAGCCCTTACCTGGAGCCCTTGGTGGGGGGAACAGTCCTCACCTGGAGGGACACAGGGAGAAGGGAGGGGGGCTCTGGTGCCTCAGCTATTCCTGACTTCCCTCCTCAAGGCCCTCGTGTGGAGAAACAGAAGATATGGAAGCTGGTTTTGAATTAAAAGTCTGCATTCGGCTTCCCTGGCGGCGCAGTGGTTGAGAGTCCGCCTGCCAATGCAGGGGACACGGGTTTGTGCCCCGGTCCGAGAAGATCCCACATGCCGCGGAGTGGCTGGGCCAGTGAGCCATGGCCGCTAAGCCTGCGTGTCCGGAGCCTGTGCTCCGCAACGGGAAAGGCCACAGCAGTGAGAGGCCCTCGTACCGCAAAAAAAAAAAAAAAGTCTGCATCATTGTAAAAACTGGGTCTGAGATCCCGTCTCCCCCAACGTGCTCTGTCTGCCTTCCTCCCGGTCCCGTGCCTCCAGCCACCCCTCACTTCCTCAGCTCCCCGAGCCCCCTTAACCCATCATCAGCACCCAGAGCCCACATCAGCCCCTCTGGGCCCTGCCCCAGAGCCGAGAGGAGGGCAGGGTGCACCCCATCTCAGGCACACCTTCCCTGTACCGGGGAGGCTCATTCCATTTGGGGTGTCGGCCTGGCTGGCATTTAATGGGTACCTCTGAGGTTTCACTCCACTGATGGCGTCGTGTATTGGGAACAGTAGTGCGGTGCAGGAGGGGCCCGCTGTTTCTGAGAGCTGGCCGAGCCCCAGCCCAAGCAGCGATGGGCAGCAGTGAGGCCCCGAGTCCCCAGGCTCTCCCCTCTAGAGCGGTGAGCAGGCTCTCCCTGTACCTCCTCCCCTGGTCCTTCTGGCTTCCAGGTCTCCAGGGGCAAGTTCTGGGAAGCAGTGCAGAACAAGCACAGGACTTGGGAGCTCTCATCCTGTCTCTGTCCCTAACTGGCTGTGCGATCCGGGCCCCCTGCCCTCTCAGTCCTCAGCTGTAACAAACGCCAGGGTGCAGACACTCACTCCTGCCTCGGGCGGCTTGGGTCAAGGCCTCAGCAGGGTGAGCCCAGCGGGCGGCTGACCCGACAACAGAGCTGGCCACGTGGCTGCAACCCAGGTGGGGTGGGAATCCGGGAGGAAGCTGGTCCCTGCCTCTCGGTGGCACCTTTGGCCTGGAGCTAGGGGCCCCTCTGGGATTAGGGCCGTCAGCCCTGCTTTCTTCAGTTTCCCCCTCCGTTTCCCACACCTCACCCTGCTTCTCAGAGAATGGGAGCTTTTTGCTGGCTGATGAGGGGAACAATGGTTATGGGAGCGTGTGGGTGCCCATGGCGGGGCTGTGAGGGCTGTGTGATTTTCCAGGACAGGCAGGCGTGAGAGGGAGAAGAAATTATTCTGTCTAAAATCTCAGAGATGAGCTCGTCTCCAGAGCTGGCAGAATGACTGCTTCATGTCTGGGCGGGGAGGCATGAGATAGGGTGGGTTTTAGGGGGAGGATCCCAGGAAGGGCCACAAGAACCAAGGTGACTTTTATGTCTGACCAGGTGTCACTCCTCACGAACAGCCGTGACACCCATCATAACAGCCAGTCCTCACAAGGAGGTCCTCCAGAAGGACCATCAGGTGGGTGGGCATTGTAATTAACCCAGTTTACAGACGAGGATACAGGCTCCGAGGGGTTAACTGACTTGCCCAGGTCACAGAGCCAGTTAGTGGGAGAGCTAGGGCTTGAACCCAGGCCTCTGGGTCCTCAAGTTCCCATCTGCCTGGCACCTCCTGCTAAATGAGCACATGGAGATGCTGTTTCTGAAGATGAAGCCAGGGTTGGGTCCACTGAAGCAAACAGTAGTTGCAGTTTATGTTCTGAATCCTCAGGCAGGGTTTGCCAAAGGTTCCCCGCCACCCCGACCCTAACCTCCACCCTCAGTAGTGTGTCTTTCCTGCTGGAGAAGAAAGGTTAGACTGGGGAGAAGGCTGTCCTACTGGGACCCCAAGTCCCAGGGGGTGGACTTGGCAACTCTCTGGGATTCAGAGGGAGTCTCAGAATCTGTTGGACTCCTAGCTCTCTGCCATGATGAGTTTTTTTCCCCACCATGAAAAAGAAACCAGCTAACAATAGCTAGAGACTAAACCCTACTCTGGAATCTCTTGCTTCTTTCCTGGCAACATTTCATTTACATAATGGGAATTCCTGTGGTGACAGTCAGGTGAAAGGAGAGTGGGCAGGGGCTCTTGGTAACAGGTCATTATGGTAGCCACTGGAGCTGATCACAAACATTCAGGTCTCTTTTATCCCAGGCCCATCGGAGGAGATGACTTTTCTATCCACTTCAATTCAGCCTGGCCATCCAACTTGCTTTGACCAATAAATCAAATTGTGCCCAATAGAAAGTGATGTGGGTATAACTTCCAGGCAGGAAGGAGGGAGTTGATGAGAATGTCTGGGGGCCACGGTGTTGACACCCCTTGAATTTGCATATCGCCATGCAGCTCACAGCAAGCTTTCGCAGTCGTTCGGGGCTGCATAATACGGTGGTGAGAGCAGAGACTGACATTAGCCGCTCCTGAGTGCACCTTGCTCCCACTTCCTAACTGGGTGTGGCTCATCAGACATCCCAGACTCTCCCAGACTCGTCAGCTCCTTTCTAATTAGGCAGGGTCACACCAAAGCATGGAATTCCCAGGGTGTGGGCTCTTCCAGGCAGAAGCATTAAGTGGTCCTTCTTGTCTCTTTCCTTGTCTCTGAGGTCCTGGACGCACCTGTTGAGATGAAGCCTCCATCAGATTGGGTCCCGAGTGACTATGATGTACAGAGCCTTCCTGCTGACCCACAGTGGACATGTTGCATGTGCAAGAGGTCCATTTACCGTTTGAGTCATTGAGATTTAGGGGCTGTTTGTTGCTACAGCATAGCCCAGCCTATTGGGACTGATACAATCACCAAGCTAGTCAATAAGAACCTTGCCCAGGACTTTAGAGTTAGGACCTAGGCCTTTCTAGTGGGCTGGACTCATAAACCTTGCTGCTATATTTTCCACCAGGGGAATGTGGGAGCTGAGAAATAATTTTTTAAAGAGAGAAAAGGCACACATCGAGGAGAGGTGGAGACACATCCCCAGCATTCCATTTCCTGCCTAAGATGCAGATGTGTAAAAGTCCCCTGGGTCCTTTTATGAAACACTTCCCCCTTTATTATACAAGCTTGGGTTGATGTAGGTTGATCTCAACCAAGAGTCCTAATACTGAGCGAAAGGGGATTCAGGACAAGCCTCCATTTTCCAGATGAGGAAGCTGAGGTTCCGAGTGGTTAAGTGGATTGTCCAAGGTTATAGAGCCACTGAGGGCAAATGTTCACTTGCTCCCTTTCTTAGTAAAATAATTCAAACAGTAAAGATAAAATGCTAGTCTTCCCTTCTCGCTCTCCCAATCCCACTCTCCAAAATTAACTACTCCTCAGTTTGGTGGGCATTTTACCAAACTTTTAAAAACCATATATTTACACATAAAGGTACACCACATTCAAAGAGTTTTATTAGAAAAATGGGATATTACACCCATTTTTCTGAAATTTGTTTTTTTCACTCATCAGGTTGTTGACACTTCCAAATTCTGTCTGTACCTGGCCCATCTGGTGATATGCCAGGGAGAGAAGTGGTGAATGAGGTCAGGGCCCAGACTCAAGGGAATCAGGTCAGAAAACCCTGGGGGTGGGGAGAGTGGGGAGAGAGTCTGGGCAGAACCTTCCAGGCACCTGGTTCCGCCCCTTTCAAGGCTCCCAACAGCCCTGGAGGCAGCAGCTCCTCTGGCCAGCTCTGCACCAGAGGAGCTTGGCCTTTTGTTTAAAATGAAATCTGCTCCCCCTCTGAGTCCTCCCACTGGCCCAGTACTTTCCATTCATTCCGGGGCAAATCTCTTTAACCGCCTCCCAGCCTCCCACGGTAGATCAGGCAGGGGTGCAGCGTCTCCTGCTGGCTGCAGCTGCAACTCCTGCATCCGGGGCCTGAGAAGCAACAAAACCCAGCTCTGCAGAAGGTAGAAACAAACACCAATATTGACCAGGAAGAAGTCAGGAGCCCAGAGGCTGAACACCAAGGGCCCAGGGGGCATGGAGAGAACCAGGAGGAAGCCCCGACGAAACTGAGACCGCCCCAAGACAGGCAAGCAATTAAAGGTGGGGGCTGAGTTATCAATTACCAGGCACCTCTGCTAGCAGTAGATAATGAACAGATAGCAAGGCTGTTAGCAAGGCTGCTGCCAGTGAGGACTGGGGCAGGTGCCTGGGCATGGGGAACTAGGGGTGGGACTGGGGCTCCAGATTCCACAGGAATGAAAAGGCAACTTCAGGCTCAGGAACCTGAGGGCAGCTGAGGGTCGCGGGACTCAGCAGGGATGTAGTATACAGGCTGGAGGGTGGGAGGGCAGGCCGGGAGTTGGGGTGGTGATGGTGGTGTCATTGAACTGTCCCCCTGGCCTGCAAGGGCCGGTGGTTTGCAGAGCTGTCTCTGCCTGGAGATGGGCTAAGGAGGGAGTTGATGAGAATGTCCGGGGGTCATGGTGTTGACGCCCCTTGAATTTGCATATCGCCATGAAGCTCACAGCAAGCTTTCGCAGTCACCTGAGGCTGCATAATGCGGGGATGAGAGCAGAGACTGACATTAGCCACACCTGAGTTCATCTTGCTTCCACTTCCTAACCAGGTGTAGCTCATCAGACATCCCAGACTCTCCCAGACTCATCAGCTCCTTTCCAGTTAGGCAGGGTCACACCAAAGCATAGAGGAGCCAGCGTGTGGACCCTCCGGCTGTATCTTCCCCCCACAGGGAGTTTGAGAAGGGCACTGCTCTGGAGCGTGGAGGCTTCATCATCCTGAATCCCTGAGTGGCCTGCGTGGAGCAGATCCCCCTCCCAGCCTCGAGGAGACATATGGTGGGAGTGAGAAATACTGTTTTAAGTTATGAGATTTCAGAGCTATTTGTTACAGCAGCGTCACCAAGCCTATCCTGGCTCTTCCACAGGGTGACCCTCACCTCCCCGAGCCTCTGTTGCCTCATCTATAAAGTGAGCAAGAATGATACTCACCTTGAATGATTATTGGGAAGTTAAGTGAGATGATATATAAGTTGGCTGAAAGATCTTCTCAGTTCCTGGGTTGCAGGCCTCCTCCAAAAAAGAGGAATGTTGCCGTGTGCCAAGGTCAAAGGCCAGGGGCATTTGCTTGGCCACTGCTAGTGGTTGGAACTTTTATAGCGCTGAGCAAAGAGTTTAAAGGTTGAGCCCACATGGGGATGGGCAAGGTCCATGGGATGCTGGAGGCCTGGGCTGACCCTCCCAGGGGGAAACCAGGCCAGGTCCCTCCCTGTCTGCCTTTTCCAGCTCTCTTTTTTCTGCATTGTGGGGAGAGAGGCTGATGGCTGCTGCCCTTGTCCATGCCTGGGGAGGGCTGGCTGGACGAGTAAGTGCTTCTCCCTGAGCTTCTGGGACCCAGACGGGCCTCCCTTGGTTCTTAAAGGCCTCAAGCCATGTGTGACCCTAGGGAAGTGCCAGCAGCACAGGCTTTCCCTCTGCCCCCTCTCCTACAGCATCCCCAGCTTCCCTGCCTCTCCTGTCCATCATCCCCTTCAGCCTGTTCCTGAGCTGGTCCCACTTTCCTCCATAGAAAAGGAGCCAGGTTACAGGAACAGTCAGGAAGCAGCTGACTGTTCTCCACTCCGTTTTTGGCCTATTCCCCACTGTTCCAGTTTGGTCTACAAGATCAAACCCTTTTTTTTTCAGCTGATCTCATTCCTCCTGGAGTTTCTGATGCTCTGCGTCCAAAGCCTGAACAACTGTTTCTGTGCACTTGAAGCCTTCTCGCCCTCTCTCTGTAGTTGGCTCCCTGCTCTGAGCTCACCTGATTCTTTAGAGGCAGAATGTTCCAGGCACAGGCTTTAAAATTTTCCTTCTTAATCTGAGCATGTTCCGTTGGGGCTCTTCCCCTCTCAACCCGGGAAGCTGCCATATCCCCCAACAAGCAGCCACAATGCCTCTTCTCTGGGGCCTTGCTGCCCACCATGACCGAGCCCACAGGTCTGGACTCTGAGATGCACAAATACAGTCAAGGTGACCTCATGTCCATGGAGCATCTTGATCAGGAAAGCACTTGACTCTCAGCTGTCTTACAGCCACAGATCAGCAGGGATTGGCAGTTTCCCTCGTCTCTCTCACAAATGAATCCCTGTTCTGGCTAATGCCGGCAGCTGCCACCCTAACAGTCAGAGGTACGGCCACCAGGCCTGCGCTGTCCAACACGGTGGCCACATGTGGCTTTGGGCACTTGAAATGTGGCTCCTTCCTTTGTGTCAGACAGATGAGACTGCTGAGACTCAAAGCATTAACTGAGCGCCAGGCTCACAGAGGACAGCAGGAAGCAGTGCTGGGCCGAGTCCCGGGTCTTCTGGCCCATGTGACTAGTTGTCTACCCAGAAGCCACCCTCCCCTTCCTTTCCCTTAAAGCTGACGATGGCTATACAGCCCAGGATGACTGATGACAGATGTCCTCTGAGTGGGGTTTCCAAGATGGCTACTGCTCTCCTGGCAGCTCTAATGGCTCTTCAACTTTGCCCTTCACCTGCCACTTATTCTTCTCTGAGGCATCAACCACCTTGTGACCATGAGGATGAGGTACCTGCTGAGGATGGCAGAGCTGAAGGGACCCTGGTCGCTGATGACCTCACTCCAACCCTAACAACTTGACTAGCCGTGGCCTCCTGACCCTCTAGACTTCTTGTTACTTCAGGAAAAAAAAACCCAAACCCTATTTGTTTAAGACACTGCTGTCAGGTTTCTGTGTTTTTGTTATATGCAATTCTAACTGATCCTGTCCCGTGTCCTTTGGGAGTTTTGGTCATGGGCAGAATTTACTGGTAGGAAAGGAAATAGCTCAGGGAATCTCAAATCTCACCATTTGTCCTCTCAAGTTTGCAGGGACAGACAGAAAGTTAGCAGGAACCTAGTTTTCCTCAGTGGACTGGTGGGTGAATTCTAGGAGGATTCCCTCGTCACAGAGCATGAGAGCCCAAAGGAGGGTGGCCACAATCAGAACCATTCTTTTCACATTACTGATGAAGAAACTGAGCTCTATGTCAGTTAGGGTATGTTTGGCTGCAAGTAAAGAAGACTCAAGTAATGGGAGCTTAATTAAACAGGAGTTTATTTTACTCACATAACAAATCTATGTGATCGCAGGACTGTCCCACAGCCCCCAAAAAGCCAAAGCATGAGGTTGGCAAGTCTGAGATTTTCTTGGTATCTCCCTCATTGTTGCAAGATGGCTGCCAAAGCTCCAAACATCACATTCTCATTTAATGGCAAACAAAACTGGAAAGAAGGGAGGAGAGAGGAGAGAAAAGAGGAGGAGGCTTTCTTTATAGAAGACAATCTCCCAGAAGGATCCCAGCAGAGTCCTCCTTCTTTTTCCTTGCCTGGTAGTAGGTCACGTGGCTACCCCTAGTTGCACTGGAGGCTGCCCAGGCAAGTAGTTAACAAAGGGCAGAAGTGCTCCACAACCATTTCCAGTCATGATCCGTTCCCTGGCTGGACACATCGCCACCAAGCCAAATCAGAGTTGTGTCGGCAAGGCGTGAGGAGAGAATGCCTGCAGGTGGGGGACCGATGGGGGACCTGACTTGTCCAGGGTCAGACAATGACTGGTGGAGAAAACAGGACTAGAGCTCCAGTCTCCTCTCCACCGGTCTCTGAGTGGGAAGAACCTCTGTGTTCTGGTGCAGCAGATGCCGCTAGAGTATTAGAGTTCTGTGCTATTGGGGGAGTCCATGTAAGCCGTCATGGTTTTCCTGGGCCCTCTGCTGGAGACTGACCAAGAATGGGTGTGTGATGCCATTCTGGTCAGTGAGCTATGACAGAAAAACTGCTTACGGGGATTCTGGGGAAAGTTCCCTTACTCTTAAAAAGACATATCCAGGAAGAGGTGTCCTCTCCTGGGTGCTATCCCCTGCTGGATGTGATGGCTAGAACTGTGGCAGCCCTCTTGTGATAATGAGGGAAGCTGGTTTGAGAACAGAGCTGGCCCACTGAGGCGGGCGGGCAGCATGAAAGGTGCAAGAGGCTTGGGTCTCTGTTGATACCACTGCAGCGCTGAGCTAAGCAGCGTCAGGCTGTCCTACCTTGGGGCTTCTTTGCACAGGAGGCCCATCTCCCTTATTGTTTAAGCCCCTTCTAGCTGGGCCTTCTGTTCCTTGCGGCTGAAAGCATTCTAACTAATCCACCCGTTTGCCTCTGCTCCATGTCCTGCTCCATGTCCTGCTCCAGAGGCAGGTGCAGACCAGCACCAAGCAGCCGCTACCCGTTCTTTGCCCACACAGCTGGAGCTCAGCCTCGTGCGTCTAGCTGTGCAGTACATAACCACGCTGCCCACCACAGCCAGAAAGAGGTTGAGAACTGCATTGAAAACCCCAGGCAGTGGGCAGGAGTGGTTTGGGGAGAGGTGTTATGGGGGCTGCATAAAAGAAGGTCATTCCTGACCTTCAGAACCCCACCATGGCCCTGCCCAGCCCAGCCTGGCCCCCAGTGACTCTGAAGACAATGCCAGCAGCCACCTTCCAGCTGCTCCTGGGCGGGGTGGGGCAGAAAGCTTGGTGGTTAAGTGCTGGAGAATTCCCAGAATTCCCTGGGGCTGGCCCAGAATTGGTTTTTGTGGCGGGAGTGTGACCATTCTGTCCCCGCAGCTTGCCTGGTACAGGAAGAATACAGGCCAGTTAAGTACTTTTCTGGCAACTGATTATATAGATTTGCTTCCACGTGGACTCTCTTGCAATGACCCAGGACCCCACGAGGGCCCTCCCCCAGCCATTTGTGTTGAAACACAGCATGTTAGCCTCTTTGCTCTCTAGGAAAGGGACTCTTTGGCAGGAAGAAGGGCCTAGAGGGAGATATTTCTTGAGGCACTTTCTTTCTTGGAGGAAATGCTAGAGGGCCCTAATGTCACTGCTCCCCCATGCCACCCACAACCAGCTGCCAAGTGAAGCCTGCAAATTTGATATACCTCCCCCCCGTCCAAGACTCTGATGGTGCCCGCTGCCCTGGAATTGCCGGGCAGCAGGGAACTTCACTTTCTGCTGGTCTAGCTTCATGTTGCTGGGCTTTTTGCTTGTGCCAGTCCCCATGCCATGATCCACTTACCGACCCAGACAGTTGTGCCACCCCAGTGTGGCCATCAGAGTCATAGGGATTGGTTCAGGCATGGGCATATGTGACTCTTTCTGGGCCAAAGAGCATCAGTCCTGGGGATTCTGTGGGAAACTCTGGGAGAGGGATGCCCACACCTCTAGGTTTGTCAGATGGAGAGTAAACAGCTGGCACTGCCAGGGACCATCTTTGTCCCCCAAGGGGCTCAGCCTAAGAATGACACCAACCCAGAGGGAAGCAGATTGGAAAAGTTTTAAGGGACATCCTGATGACATTATTGCAGCACCTGAATGCATCTATGCCTGAAAGCTACCTCTGGACTTTTCAGTGACTTGAGTCAAGAAATTCCCTTTGTTCAAAGAAACCAAAAAACAAAAAACAATTTGAGCTGGGCTTTCGGGCATTCACATTAAAAGTCATTCATTATGGGACTTCCCTGGTGGTCCAGTACCAGGGTAAGACTTGGTGCTCCCAATGCAGGTTCAATCCCTGGTTGGGGAACTAGATCCCGCATGCATGGCACAACTAAGAAGCCCGCGTGCCACAACTAAGACCCCGTGCAGCCAAAATAAATAAATAAATAAATATATATATATATATATTAAAGTCATTCATTATGAAGAGAAAGGCAGGACGCCCTATCAGGCAGGATTAATTCCTCCTTTATTGCTCTCCATATGCAGCTCTCACAGCACTTACCCACTTGGGTAGCATTGGCTGTTTCTTTCTCTGCCTGCCCAACTGAACCGTCCCTCTTGAAGGAGTGGACATTGCTGCCGCCTCAGCTGTCATTGGACCTCAGGTGCGGCTCATTATACTCTCGAGTTGAGTTAAATTCCTTGGCATATTTTCATCTTTGGTCCACATAAAACCCCTCTCTTGTTTTACTTATTCTCTTTTAGCTCTGTATCTCTCGCTCATTCCCTTCCTCTGCACAGGATACATGCGAATGGATCTTTTGCCCCCCCACTGTATACGTTCTTGCAAAACGGCTACTGTCTTTAAGTGGTTTTTAATTTACTCAAATGGTAATGTTTTGGTTCTTGCAAAATGCCTACTGTCTTTACGTGGTTTTTAATTTATGCAAATGGTAATGTTTTGGTTCTCATGTTGTTCCTTACTTTTTAAACTCGGCATCGTTTACTCATCCACGTTGCTATGTGTGCATTAAATCTCTTCTAGTTGCAGCATAACTCTCCATGCTGTGAATCATGCCCACTTTTCTTTCCATTCTCCCCAAGGTGGGCACCTAGGTTGCCTCCAACAGCCCTTGCCCCACCCCTCCATGGCCAGAACTCTGCAGTGAACATCGTGAGATGCATGCCTATGGGTCTGCGTCAATTTCTTTCGCATCTACACCTGGAAATGAAATTGCAGGTTGTAGGCGAGGTGGACTATTGACTAAAATACCTCCACAGTGGCCTCTCCAGTCTACCCTGACCAACATCCCCACATCTCCATCCAACACAACCACTTGACTTTATCCAGCTAAGTTTGACCTGTCTATAGATTGTGTTAGTTCTCTGCTGCTGTGTAACAAGTTACCACAAACTAAGTGGCTTAAAATAACATACCTCTTTAAAATATTTATTTATTTTTGGCCTCTTTGGGCCTTCACTGCTGCGAAGCTTTGGGCTTTCTCTAGCTGCGATGAACGGGGGCTACTCTTCGTTGCGGACACGGGCTTCTCATTGTGGTGGCTGCTCTTGTTGCGGAGCACAGGCTCTAGGCACACAGGCTTCAGTAGTCGTGGCACATGGGCTCAGTAGCTGTGGCGCATGGGCTTAGTTGCTCCACGGCATGTGGGATCTTCCCGGATCAGGGCTCGAACCCGTGTCCTCTGCATCGGCAGGTGGACTCTCAACCACTGCGCCACCAGGGAAGCCCTGTTTGTTTGTTTTAAAAATGATGTCATTGTAGTATACCTGAATATCTATGGGAGTGAGTTTCCTGCCCACCCCCATTTCACTTAGGCATCTGTGGACCTTTATTTCTCCTCACAGATTTCAGAGTAAGTTTACATAGCTAGAATTGTTATTTAGATTACAGTGAAGTTTAGATTAATTGAGGGAGAACTGACATCGTCATATATTGGGCCACCCCTCCCAAGAGTGTGGGATGACTAGTTGGGGAGTGTCTGCACCCCCAATTTGTGCCCATCCAGCAATTAGCAGGAACTAGATTGCTTGATAAATCAGTGCTAGGGAGGAAATCTCCAAGGGGGAAGGAAGAGAGGGCCTGGAATATTCCTCAGCACCAACTCCCTCTATTCAGCCAAGTCAGGCAACAGGGAGGACACACCCTGCTGAGCCCTAGAGAGAGGGGCCAGAGCCCCTCTGCCCAGATGAATGCCAGCCTAAGTCCTCTTTTCCAGATGACGTACAGAAGGAAAGCCCATCTAATTCAGGGAACACTGGCCCCCAACCACAGGGCGGGCCTCTGGGCCCAGGGACCCAGTTGCGTGTGTCAGGACATTCTGGGTGATTCGGCCTGGCCTGAGCCCAGGGTGGGGCTCCCGAGGTCCAGCTCAGGGAGGGCCAAGCCCCAGTGAGTTTCTCTGTTTCCCCCGAGGTCTGGTCAGCTAGTCAGTTTGCACGGCAGCTGGCCTGCTCGTCTTGCTGCACCGCAGCTCCATGTTTTCTGCGCACTGCTTGATGAGCACACTGAATTCTCAGTATCCCAACCAAGATGCAGGTCTGAGAGATGTGCTTCTTTTTAAATGTCCAAATTGCAGCAAACAACACAAACAAAACACATTTCTTCCAAAGAAGCAACAGGACTGAGGACAGAAACTCTGCTAGATGACAGACCTGGTCTCTGCCATCACAATCCGTGCAACTTTCAAGTCTGAAGCATCCGTCTGGGGCTACTTCTGAGCATTAAGTTTCCCTAAGAAGGAATGGTGGGGGCCTACTGGCAGCTGTGAAACTCAACTGCCTACACAGATGGCGTTCCCAGAACAAAGGGGCCTCAGGTCAATGCAAGTCTGTACTCTTAGGAGGCAACTTACTTCTAATTAAATGTGGTCTTGGGTTTTTTGGTTTTGTTTTTGTTTTTTTTTCAGATTCTGAAGCTGATACAAAAGAAGGGTAAGATGGGGGACAAAATGGATTCTGAAAATGCTAAAAGGACATTGCAACCTGGGTTCAAGGGAACAGACAGAAACATATAGCCTGCGTAGATAGACACAAAACCTCACAAAGAAGGTAGAGGAATGGCCACACCCTGGAGGGGAAGGGTGAGGGCAGTCAGATCAGGGCTGTCGAGTCAGAGAGCAGGTGGGGGTGTGAACCCAGCCAGGCTCCGATGTGACTTTGCTCAGTGTCACAGTGTTCTGAAACTGTGGGATTCTCTGGCTGTCATTACATGGAGGGCAGTGTAAGAACAAAGCACAATCATCCCCTCCTTCATTTATTCTGTACACCTTGCCTACTACTTGCTGGTCCCCTGCTGTGTCCTGGGAACAATCAAAAGATGAACGAACCTATGCAGTCCTCGTTCACCTGAAGTTAGGGCGGAGACAGGGTATTAATCAAATAACCACACGAATAAGCACACTGGTCACAGGGCCAGCTGAAACTCGGGCACCTCGTGACTGCAGTAAGTTCCTGACTGTGGTCTAGGGTTCTAATCAACAAAGGAAATGACACAGAGGAGGCCTGACTTGTTTTTCACGAACCAAAAGTGACTTCTGGTGATCTCTTTTCCAGGTGTCCCCAGTTTGGGATTTTGCGAGAGCCTACACTCCAACTTGGCAGCACGTGTACCCTGGGAACCTCTTTCATTAGAACCTGGAGGCCCACGCGTCCTTATCCTTCGGGTACCCTGGGTCTCGCAGACGACTCCAGGGGTCCCCACGCACCTGCGTGGGGGTCCAGATGGGAAGGCGAGCAGCACACAGCTTGGGACTCACTCAGGAGCCAAGGCCGGTCACGCTGCCCCCCAACCCCGCCCACACAGGCAGCCCCGCCTGTCCACAGTCAAGGCCGCGTGGCCACGCAGCGTGCGGCGCGGCAGCACGCCAGGGGCGGGGCTTCGGGCCCAGCGCGCGTCCCAATTGGCTCTCAGAGCTGCCTTTCAGACAGCGCTCAGAGGCCTTCCGCTAGCACTTTTCGGCTGCTGCTTTGGCGGGAGTAGGCGGCTGGTGTGAGGTGAGACCTGCTGGGCTCGCTCCGGGACTGGGCTGTCTCGCACAAGGCCCAGGGCCACCCAGGGGCCTTCCCGCTTCGGGCGCCGACTCGGAGGGCCTTTCTGGGGCTTGGCAAGGGTTGGAGGGAGCGGCGGCCCTGTAGGCCTCGCTGCGCAGGTGAGCCCCACTGTGGGGTCCGTGGCCTGAGGGGCAGCCCCTCAGAGAGCCCTGCTGTGCGTGGTCCTTGGCCTCTCGTCACCCTGGACCCAGGGCCTGTGCGGCAGACGCCCTTTCTTCCGTCTCGGGGCAGTTCGGGGCAGCTCTTCTCGCCGTAGGTCTGTGAGGGCCCCGAGTTCTGAGTTCCCCCTCCCCCCGGGTGCGGGCCGAGGGGTGAAGAGGTCATGTTCAAGCCATGGTTCTTTGTAGGGAACAGACGTCCCAGACAGGGGAAGGGGTTTGGATGTGATTCTTTTTTTTTTTTGTTTTGCGGTTCGCGGGCCTCTCACCGCTGTGGCCTCTCCCGTTGTGGAGCACAGGCTCCGGACGCGCAGGCTCAGCGGCCACGGCTCACGGGCCCACCCGCTCCGCGGCATGTGGGATCCTCCCAGACCGGGGCACGAACCTGCGCCCCCTGCGTCAGCAGGCGGGCTCTCCACCACGGCGCCACCAGGGAAGCCCTGGATGTGATTCTTTTTTTTTTTTGTTTTGCGGTTCGCGGGCCTCTCACCGCTGTGGCCTCTCCCGTTGTGGAGCACAGGCTCCGGACGCGCAGGCTCAGCGGCCACGGCTCACGGGCCCACCCGCTCCGCGGCATGTGGGATCCTCCCAGACCGGGGCACGAACCTGCGCCCCCTGCGTCAGCAGGCGGGCTCTCCACCACGGCGCCACCAGGGAAGCCCTGGATGTGATTCTTTTTTTTTTTTGTTTTGCGGTTCGCGGGCCTCTCACCGCTGTGGCCTCTCCCGTTGTGGAGCACAGGCTCCGGACGCGCAGGCTCAGCGGCCACGGCTCACGGGCCCACCCGCTCCGCGGCATGTGGGATCCTCCCAGACCGGGGCACGAACCTGCGCCCCCTGCGTCAGCAGGCGGGCTCTCCACCACGGCGCCACCAGGGAAGCCCTGGATGTGATTCTTTTTTTTTTTTGTTTTGCGGTTCGCGGGCCTCTCACCGCTGTGGCCTCTCCCGTTGTGGAGCACAGGCTCCGGACGCGCAGGCTCAGCGGCCACGGCTCACGGGCCCACCCGCTCCGCGGCATGTGGGATCCTCCCAGACCGGGGCACGAACCTGCGCCCCCTGCGTCAGCAGGCGGGCTCTCCACCACGGCGCCACCAGGGAAGCCCTGGATGTGATTCTTTTTTTTTTTTGTTTTGCGGTTCGCGGGCCTCTCACCGCTGTGGCCTCTCCCGTTGTGGAGCACAGGCTCCGGACGCGCAGGCTCAGCGGCCACGGCTCACGGGCCCACCCGCTCCGCGGCATGTGGGATCCTCCCAGACCGGGGCACGAACCTGCGCCCCCTGCGTCAGCAGGCGGGCTCTCCACCACGGCGCCACCAGGGAAGCCCTGGATGTGATTCTTTTTTTTTTTTGTTTTGCGGTTCGCGGGCCTCTCACCGCTGTGGCCTCTCCCGTTGTGGAGCACAGGCTCCGGACGCGCAGGCTCAGCGGCCACGGCTCACGGGCCCACCCGCTCCGCGGCATGTGGGATCCTCCCAGACCGGGGCACGAACCTGCGCCCCCTGCGTCAGCAGGCGGACTCTCCACCACGGCGCCACCAGGGAAGCCCTGGATGTGATTCTTTGGTCAAGCTCAGATGCGCACAGGGGCCGGGCATCAGGTGTGATTGACGCGGCGGCACACGGGAGGGCAAGTGCTGCGGGGCCAAAGGGACATGGGGACAGTGACGCTGGGCTCCGGCCAGCGGAGGCCCTGTGGGGTGCATGCCAGAGACGTCAGGTCGCAGGGGTATTTTAACAACAGCCGCTGGAGACCCGGTTTGGTTTATTTTTTATTTTTAAATGTTGAGGTTAATTTATCACATTTTAGAATATTGCAGGGCCAAAGAAAATACATCTGTGAATTGCATTTGGCCCTCAGGCAGCCAGTTTGCCGCCTCTGCTGTAGATGTCCTGCGGGGAGGGGCGTCCAGGCAAGAGCTACAGACTGATAGAGAGATCCCCATTTGGGGAGGGGTGGGGCTTGGGTGCTAGAAAGATCTATCCCAGAACTGACCTCTGGATTATGTGAGCTGAGTAGTTGACTTGGTTGGCGACTGCGAGTTACCCCTTGCCTTGTCTTTTAGGGTTAGCACGGATCTAGTGGGGTTAGGTTTGAGAGTAGGGGTGTTCTGAGGCTGGGGAGCAGACATCCTCCTTGCAAAGCAGGCAGGACTCCTCAGATTGCAGCTTGGGCTTGGGGACTCCCTGTGCCAAGTGTCTGTGACTGGGGCTGTGAGAACATTTTCAAAGGAGGAAGTGCATTTGGGAGGAGGCTACCAGAGCCGTGCACTGGGGAATTTGTGATCCTGGTACTGCTTTGGCCTCATGGTTCTAAACTGCTGACTGGGGAGAGGAGGAGAGACCCAGAGGAACTCTGGGAGAGGGAGTTACAGTCAGTCATCTAGAATTTCCTGGGTCCCTCCTCTGGGCAGGGCAAGCTGCTGGGCATACAGAGATGGTCAGTTGCAGCTCTTGCCCTCAGGATACTTTCAGATGATGTGGGGACATGAAGTCTCAGCCCTGGAGGAGGCTTCTTGCCTGGCAAGCTTGGGCTGGGGGAACCAAGGAAGAGAGGAAAAACCTAGAAGGTGATGCAGAGGCATCACGGACTTAGGGCCGTGGGCACAATTTGGGGAAGTGGTAGGGAAGGGAGAAGGCACTCCTAAGGTAGGTATGTGCGCTGTAGTGGGGTTAGGGATAACATAAATAACTGAATCAGCCTACCCATCAGGGACGTGGTGAGAGATCCGGGTAGAAGGGTTTTTAGGGCCCAGTTTCTGGGCTGGGAGGGGTTCAGTGCTGTCTTATAGAAGATAGATGTTATATCGTGGTAGGAAGGAGGAGGCTGAGGAGATACCAAGTGGGGTCTTCTATGCAGAGTGCTATGTAAGAGGACACCAGTTGTGGAAAAGTCTGTCATCTCCAGGCAGAAGGCCATTCCTTGGGAACAGGTCCGTGTGGCATCTCTCTGTGTTCTGACCCCCCACCTGTCCCCCATCTAGTACCCTAGGCCCATTGCTGTAATGATTAAGTGGATAAAGGGCTGTCTTCTGGTGCCGAGGGGAAGGCCATCTGAGCAGGACCTGGTGGTCTCGTGACAATGGTCCTGTTCCTCTTTGGCAGTCTCATGCCTCCTTCCTGCCAGTCCAGCCTTGTTCCTTCCTTGTGCACAGAAAGGGTCTGAGTCTCTAGTACAGGCCCATCTGTGCCGTGAGATGGCAGGGTGGGTGTGGATGGTGAGACAAAACATCTCCTTCATGTTAGCCTGAGGAAGCCCTGATCTGAACACTCTGAGACCTTTTGAGGATAGTTGGCTCTTTGGTGGGACCAGCCGGGTGTTGGGGGGGAAAGCTTTGATCTGAGCCAGCCCCCAGATTCCAGCCCTGGTTCCCACCGCTGCCGGCCTGGGTGTTGTCTGTCTGTCCTGGGGTGGGGGGATGGGGCTCACTCCAGGAGCCCCTGGTTGTGGCCCAGATTCCGGTACCTTCTCCATCCTTCTTCCTCTCCCCAGGTCAGGTTCCTCTGGAGAGAGAGAGAGGCAGAGGCGGCTGGTTCCCAGATGTTATAGACCCCGTGGACACCATGTTGGAAGCCAGACTCCAAAGCCAGCAGAGAAGCAGCCAGAATGGTCGGGAGGTAGTGTAGCCTTTCCATTCCCAGGACACCCTCTGCTCTCCCACCTCCCGTCCTGTGCCTCTCACTCCTGGAGCCTCCCTCCCTCTGCCAAGGACTTTGAGTCCTCTCATCTCTCCCTGTGGCCCTTTTCCAGACCAGCCTGTGGTCCTCAGGTTTTGGGATGAAGCTGGAGGCTGTCACCCCTTTCTTGGGGAAATACCGCCCCTTTGTGGGTCGCTGCTGCCAGACCTGCACCCCCAAGAGCTGGGTGAGTGATGGTAGAGCCAGGCCCTACCTTGTGAAGCTTGGTTCTGGGAGCCACGGCTCCCACGGCCTTGGGCAGCAGCTTCCTTTATGTCTCCCAACCTCAGCCCTCCCCCGCACCTGCCTCTGCTGTCTTTCACGGAATGGGCGCACTAGTGTTGGCTGGTTGTTGGTCTGGGGCTGGCTCCTGGCTCCCAGGCCTGGGAGAGTTGGGTGGGGAAGTGTAAACGGGCCTGAGAGGAGGTGTAGAGCACGGCCAGAGGCCTGGGGTCTGACTATGCCTGCATGAGTCCTGCTGTCCAGTTTTGGGGACACTGCCCACGCAGAGTCAGTGAGCACTCAGCACACGCTTGCAGACCTCTGTGTGTCGGTGCCCTGTGCTGGTGCTGATGGGACCCAGGGTTCTGGTGGGGATTTGGGCTATGTGTTCTCTGCTATGGATGAGAGAACTTCTCAGAGACTTCAATACGCTCTTCTCCAAGAGCGTGATTCTACAGAGGATGCAGCCCTTCCATTTTGACCATGGGACCCTCTATCCTAAGTGAGCTTCAGGATCTGGGGTCAAACATCTTTTGGGAACTGCTGTGCTATAATCCTGTCTCCTGGTAAACCCTATAGTCCATCAGGCAAAGACCGCAGAAGACAGAGCAGGGGCTTTCCTTTGCGGGTTTGCAAAGGCCCCCCCAAGGACATGCTGTCCCTGCCCCTCTTGGGCAGGAGTCCCTCTTCCACAGAAGCATAATGGATCTAGGCTTCTGCAATGTGATCCAGGTGAAGGAGGAGAACACCAGGTAGTCAGAGCTGGGGGTGGGGCAGGGTGGTGGGCAGGGCCCTTGGGTGCAGGGCTGCTGGGGCCCTGCTTTGTGGTATCATTTTCTTCCTTCCTCTGCTCCAAACCCACAGGTGGGGACAGGCAGGCCTTGAGCTTTCTTGCAGTTCCTTCTGTGAGCTTTCAGGCCCTGGGCCTGCACCCTGCTCACTGGGGGGAGGGGTAGGAATAGGCCATAGGTGAGCAGGTGCCTCCTCTTCCTGCTCCATGATAAGCCAGGCTCAGGTGTTCCCAGTCCGTGGGGCTAGGGTGACCCCTTCCTGATGGAATGCCCTCTGTGGGCCCTAGTCAGGGGCGGGCCCGCTGAGAGATCTACCCCCTGCTCGGGGGCTGTGCCCAGGTTTCGGGGCTGGCTGGTTCGGAGGCTCTGCTATTTCTTGTGGTCACTGGAGCAGCACATACCCCCCTGCCAGGATGCCCCACAGAAGGTCGTGGAAAGCACTGGGTGAGGAGGCAGGGACTGGGGTCTGGCTGGTACTTCTGGGATCCTTGAAGGGATGACAAAGGCTGTAGGCAGGGCTGATTGAAAGGGCTGGTTTCTAGAGTGTTAGCTTGGTCTGGGGCCCTTCCTTAAAGATGGAGGGTGAAGACTGGAGGCTGTGCCCTGGGGCTTCTGTGGGGCTGAGGGAAGTGAACTTAGGCCTGCTCCAGCCTGACACCACTGCCTCTCACACCACAGGGTTCAGAATGTCATCCCAGGGAGGGCCCCAGGAGGGGCTGGGGAAGGCCAGGTGCCCAGCCACGTGAAGAGAGAGGTACAGCGCATCTTGGGCCACATCCAGGCCCCACCCCGCCCCTTCCTGCTCAGGTAACTCTGTACTGAAGGGTGTTTTGGGCTGGGGCCTCTGCCCTTTAGGAGGGAGCATTGGCTGGGCTTGGGTAAAGACTAGACTCCCCTCCTGGGGAGCTGGGTGTTATATTTACCAGTCTGAGTAAGCCCCTGATCTGGACACTGTGAGACCTTTTGAAGACAGCTGCCTTCTCAGTGGGACCAGTTGGATAAGGGGCAGGGGCCTTGATCTGAGCCAGCCCCCAGGTTCCAGCCCACGTTCTCACCACTGCGGCCTGGTGGTGTGTATCTGTCCTGGGGGTTGGGGCCTGGGGGTCACCCCAGGAACCCCTGGTTGAGACCTAGATTCCAGTACCTCCTCTATCCTTCCACCTTTCCCCAGGTCAGGTTCTTGTGGAGAGAGACAGGAGGTGGCTGGTTCCTCCATCTTATAGGCCCCCCTCTTCCCTCCCATATTCATCCTGCTGTCACTACCTGCTCCCTCCTGATCTGTCCTGCACAGGTCTGAGCTCCTCTTAGATGCAGGACACTCTTCTGGGGAAATGGAGGGATGCACAGGTTAGAGTGAGGAGAGATACACACGCCTGCAAGAAGGACAGAACAAGGGCTAGGACTGGAAATACCTGGAGGGGAGGAAGGGACTTGTAAGCCAGGGACAAAAGGGGGAAAGGAGCCAGCCTTGGGGAGGTGAGGATGTGAGGGAACAGTTCTACCAGAGGGAAGAGCATGAGCTGTGGCTGCAGGAAAGGGCCAGGTTTGCTCAAGTAGCTGACGTGGTCGGAAGCTGGCAAGTGACGGGGAGAGTTGTTGGAGACAAAACTGAGAGGTAGAAGGGACAGATATGCAGGGCCATACAAGAAGTTTGGATTTGACTTCCAAGTGCAGTGAAAACCAATGGAAAGGTTATAAGCAGAAAATGACAACAAGATTAATTGAGGTCAAGAGTAGAGAACAGATCATCTGGGGAGGCTGTTTTGTTAGTCCAGGTGAGACGTAATGATGGGGGATGGGCGTGACAGTAGAACTTAGGAAGACGATGGAGAGACCAGTATGAAATTATCAGGACTCACTGATGGATTGGAGGGTTGCAGTGGGAGCAGTGAGGGGGAAAGGGGAAGCTGCAGGAGAGCTGGGTTTCTGGCTGAGCACCTGGTGGTGTGGTTGGAGGGGAGGGGGCAGGCTTGGGGAGGAGCAGGTTTGGCCCACAAAAGGTGTTTTGGACATAAAGAGTTTCTGATACCTGACATGCTGGTGGAGACACTGAGGCAGCTGCTTATATATATGAGTCTGGAGCTCAGAAGAGAGATTGGGGCCAGTAACGTGTATTTGCAGAGCTTTAGCACAGAGGTGATGCTTCAAGCGGGGGGGATGCTTGAGTCATTGAGGGAAGGAGGGCACAGGGCTGCACATGTCAGGCTCGGCCGTGTTGAAAGTGCTAAGAGGTCAACTGAGCAAGGACAGGAAGTAGAGGTTGTTGGTGACCTACGACCAGCCCTCCATGTGACAATTCTTCGGCTTTTTCGAGACTTCCATTCCCTTGACCTGAGCACCTTTACACCAGCCATCAGTCCCCCCTCCTGTCTTTCCTGCCCTCCAGGCCTAGCTTCGATTCCGGGGCTCCTTGTGAGGAAAGTGCTCTTGTGAAGGAGTCACTGGGCACAACCCGGCTGTGTTTGAACCCCGCTGCGTGCCTTCTCTGCACCTGAGCAGCCAGATGTCACTAGAGAAACACACTGGGTGGACCTGTTTCCTGTATCAGTGTGATTCTCAGAGGGGCACACTGCACTCTCCAGGGCGCCAAGCTAGACTGCTCTGCTCTGACTCACCCACTGTCGACCCACCACCTCGTGCTTCCTGGAGAACCGGAAGCCATCACATGAGGACATGCTGTGTGTCCCGCACATCTCCATGCTGCCTGTGTCTACGCTTCTGTCCTCATTTAAAGCCAGTCCTCACATTGGGCCTCTGGACAGCCGCTCCCCAGAGATTTTGCCCCTTCAGCTAGCTCCTTTCCTTCTTGTATCACTAACTCCTCCCTTTTTAGTTTACTTTTCCCAGCAGTTTGCAGAGACAAGGCCGGGTTATGCCTGGAGAGAGTCTTGGTTCTCTGGTCACCTTTGGGGTAAAAGGAGGCAGGGAGATGCTCGGAGGCTGATACGAGGCAGCTGCGCCATGAGGTCATCTTGGGAGACGGCAGCACCTTGCCGGCGCAGGCTCTGCTGTCAGGCCCCCCTGCTGGTCCCAGCACCCGCACTTAGCTTTCTCTCTTATCCAGCAGCTTCTGTGACCTCTCTGAACCTCACTTTCCTCTTCTGTAAAGTGGGGACAGTAGTAGTGCCCACTGTAGAGGAGTTCTGGCCGGCCCTCTGGGCTGCCGTGGGCTGCCTCGTGGGCCGCGCCCTGCCATGCCTCAGACTGGGCGCTGCTCTCCAGGCTGGTCAGCTGGGCACTGCTCCGGATCCTGAACTGCCTCTTCCTGAACGTACAGCTGCACAAGGGCCAGATGAAGATGGTCCACAAGGCCGCCCAGGCAGTAAGGCCCCCCCTCCATTGGGACGGGGATGGGATGGCGGGGACAGAGGAGCAGAGGCTAGGCCAAGCCCTGAGTCGGGACCAGCCCCATCAGCTGGTGGGAAAAATCCAGTGCTCTTTGACGACCTTCTCTATGTGTCTCACGGTCCTGCTCCCACGAGGCTTCCTCTAACGGCTTTTCATCATGGTCTTAACAACCATTACGTCAATGCATTACCTTAAAAGCTGTTGACAGAGCTCCTCTGCTTTTGGGAGATGTGCTCAGAGGAAGAACTGCTCAGCTGAACCCTCCCTCCCTCCCTCTGGGTCTGCCCTGGGGCTGTAGGCACTAGGTTTTGGCTCCCTGCATCTTCAGGGTGGGGGGCGGATTGGCACTTCCCTTTGGCTCTCCCTGGAGCAGGGCTCGCCGCTCGTCCTCCTCTCTACCCACAAGTCACTCCTGGATGGGATCCTACTGCCCTTTGTGCTGCTCTCCCAGGGCCTGGGCGTGCTCCGTGTGGCTTGGGATCCCCGCACCTGTTCCCCCATCCTCAGGTAAAAGTCTTGTGCCTTTAGACATACAAGGGAGAGGTCCCCAGGCCGGGACAGGGGTGTGGGGGATGTCAGGCGGTATTCTGGCAGCAGCTCCCCGGAGGCCCTCTTCCTGGCCCCTCTGCTCTCAACTTTGTGCCACCCCAGTTTGTGGGGCTCAGACGGAGGGTCAGCTATGGGCTCTAGGACCATGCCTGGCCTCAGAGTGTTCAGGCAGGACCCAGGCTGGCCCTGTGTGGACCAAGGCTCCCACTAGCCTCCTGCTTGGTCCCATCTCCTGAGCGCCTTCCCTCATCTGCCCTGTGCCCCACAGAGCTCTGCTGAAGAAACTTGGGGGACTTTTCCTGCCCCCAGAGGCCAACCTCTCCCTGGACAGCTCTGAGGGGGTCCTTGCAAGGGCTGTAGTCCATGCGGTGAGTGCTATGCCCAGTGGTTGTTTATGGGGCCAGGCCAGGGTATGGGGGCCTGTTGCTGTGCTGGCTTTGACACCTGCCTCCCCCCACCCACTTCCAGGCTGTGGAGCAGCTGCTGGTCAGCGGGCAGCCCCTGCTCATCTTCCTGGAGGAGCCGCCTGGGGCTCAGGGGCCTCGGCTGTCAGCCCTGGGTCAGACGTGGCTGGGACTGGTGGTGCAGGCGGTCCAGGTGGGCATCGTCCCAGATGCTATGCTGGTGCCAGTGGCCATGACCTACGACCTGGTTCCAGATGCACCCCGTGACACATACCACGTGAGAGCCCCCTGCCCTGGGTACCTAAGTGGGCGCCATCTCCAGAGAGGAGGCACAATACTGTGTGTGTGGCTGAGTCCCCTCAGGGCTTGGCTAAGCGGGGAGTGCAAAGGAATTTCAGCCCCACGGTCATTCTCCTGTGGCACCTGCTAAGGCTGTTAACAGTCATCCTCTCATTTCATACTCAGAAGACCTTGCTAGGGAGGGATTTCTCCTGTTCCACAGGGGAGAAAATGTGCTTGGAGAGGTCATGGTCATATAGCAGTTTGGGCCCAAGATGAAGTTGAGCAGAAAGCATGCTCCAGGCAAGCCGGCTCCCGCAGCCCCTTTCTCCCTGCAGGCCTCGGCCCCACTGGGGCTGTGGACCGGAGCTCTGGCTGTCCTGTGGAGCCTGCGAGGCTGGGGCTGCAGCCGCCGAGCCTGCGTCCGTGTGCATCTGGCCCAGCCCTTCTCCCTGCACGTATGGACCCCATTGGGCAAGGCTGGGAGTACCTGGGGTCTGTCCTAGGGCTTCTGGCGGCCTGGCCCTCAAGGCCACTTCAGGGGTAGTGTTACCTACTTCAGATGGGCTGTATGCAGGTTTCCTGGTGGGCCAGGGCAGACCACCTAAGAGCCTTGTCCTGGGCAGGAATACACCGTCAACGCCAGAAGCTGCTGGGGCAGCAGGCAGACCCTGGAGCAGCTGCTGCAGCCCATCGTGCTGGGCCAGTGGTAAGGGCAGAGGAAGATGAGGGTCTCAGGGGCAAGGCAGGCCGCTCTTAGGCCCTAGTTCGTGAGCTGGCACCCTCTTCTCCAAGAACCACAAACACATCACCAGCTCCAGCCTTCCCCCACCAAATAACTTGGGTCATCTCAAACCATGCCAGGCACCCCTCCTTGCCTGTAAGTTGAGTGTGGGTTATGGCACACAGGCCTGGAAAGGACTAGGGTTTCCCACCTCTTTCGGGGATGGGAAACACCCTCACGTTTGAGAAAGCTCTGGGCTCCCCCATGATTGTTTTTAGGTTTGGTCCCTTCATCTTGTGATCTGTGTCTCTATCCCAGTACCGTCGTCCCCGACACTGAGAAGGTGCAGGAGTGGACCCCAGTAACCAGGCCCCTTCTGGCCCTCAAGGAAGAGGACCAGCTGTTGGTCAGGAGGCTGAGCTGTCACGTCCTGAATGGTGAGGGGAACCTCGGTCTGGCCTTTGAGGGAGGTTCCTGAACTCTGTTCTCAGAGCTGGCCAGTCGTCAGGGCCCTCCTTTCCAGGTGGGTTTCTGCACCTGCCCCCTCTTGCGTGGCCCACTTTGGACATGTGAAGAAGAGTGGGACACCTTCCCCTGCCCCTTAGGAGGGGGTCAGTCAGGGAGGACATGATGGAGCCGCTAAGCGAGGGCACACAGGCGGCCGCCCAGCCCGCCCTCGGGTGCGTCACTTCACTCTCTTGAGGTGACATTAGCTGAACCGAACAATGTATGTAAGGGACGAAACACAGTGCCTGGCACAGAGGGGGCTCTTAACAGCACTGTTATTACCATCTTTTCAAGTGTCCCTTCTGTGGCAGAGACTGTGGGTTGGTGGGTAGTAGACCTGCAAGAGGCAGGGACGGTCCCTGAGCTCCCAGCCTGGCTCTCAACATGTATTTGGTAAATGCCACTTCTCCACTGGGGAGGGTGGCACCCAAGGACCGAGTCTGCTCTCCCCTTCCCAGGGGTGGAGTCGTATGGGGGTGTGTATGTGGCTGCTGCCAGGGAGGTGTGTGCTAGACTGGGAAGGCTTGCCTGGTGACGGAGGGCCCGGGCTGTCGGGCCTCCGCCCCTGAGCGGCATCCCTGCACCCCTGGCCCTAGCCTGCGTGGCGAGCTCGGCGGTGATGAGCACGGCCATCATGGCAACGCTGCTGCTGTTCAAGCACCAGAAGGTAGGGCACGGCGGGGTGGGGGCCTGGGGGAGGAGGCGTGGCCCTGCTGCTGAGCCCCTCGCTGCCCACCCAGGGCGTGTGCCTGTCACAGCTCCTGGGGGAGTTCTCCTGGCTGACAGAGGAGACGCTGCTGCGTGGCTTTGACGTGGGCTTCTCAGGGCAGCTGCAGTGCCTGGTGCAGCACACGCTGAGCCTGCTGCGGCCGCACGTGGCCGTGCTGCGCGTCCAGCAGGGGGACTTGCTGGTGGTTCTGCGGCCCGGCCCAGGCCTCGCGCACCTGGCACGCCTGAGCTCCGAGGTGCTGCCCGCCTTCCTGAGCGAGGCCGTGGGTGGTGAGTCCCTAGGGCCTGGGATGGGTGGGATGTGTGCAGGGGTGAGGGAACTGGCTTCCTTCCTCACGTCCGGCCCCTCCTCCCCCAGCCTGTGCCGTGTGGGGGTTGCTGGTGGGCAGGGTGCTGCCTGAGGGACCCTGGGAGCTGCAGGGCATCGAGCTGCTGAGCCAGAACCAGCTGTACCACCAGATCCTGCTGCTGCTGCACTTGCTGCCGCAGGACCTGCTGCTGCTGCAGGTCAGGCCTCTCCCACCAGCCCGGCTCAGTCCTGGGCCTCCCTTTCTTGGCCGTGGGAGAGGGCCCATGCTTGCCCGAGCCCTGACCCTAAGATGTGCTGCGGCGGTAGGTCTGGTCTCTGTCTCTGGCCAGGCCCCTGCCTGGCTCTCCTGAGGCCACATGGGTGCCTCTTTCTCCCCAGCCCTGCCAGTCTTCCTACTGCTACTGTCAGGAGGTGCTGGACCGCCTCATCCAGTGTGGGCTCCTAGTTGCTGAGGAGGTAGGAAGGGCAGCTGGAGACAAAGTCCCTGCCCAGGGTCTGGCCTCCTTCAGCCTCCCACCGAGTGACGGCGGCCCGGGCTCCTCCTCTGGCTTGTGTGTGTGGGGTGCGTGCGTGCGTGTGTGTGTGTGTACAGCCCCTGGCCTAGCAGAGAGAAGCCTGGTCCCTGCCTCGCCACTCTCCGCCATGGGACTTGTCAGAGCACATCTGCCCTGGGCCATTGTGTAGCTACAGTGACAGGACTGGACAAATGCACCTGAGGGTTTCTGCATAAGCCCCGCCCTCCACATTTCTTGTCCACAGGGGCTGTGGCCCTTGAGGGTGGGTGCTCACTTCCTCTCACCCCACAAGTTGGCTCCGCAGCTGTGATGGTCTGGTGTGGCCTGGGGCATCCTCCTGGGCTCCCCAGGTCTGCGTGTGCTGGTTTCACCTCCCTGGCTGGCCCTGTGCCCGGCCTGGGGGCCTCGGGGCTGAACCTTGGCCAGCCTGACAGGGACCAACGGCTCCCATGGCCCTCAGACCCCAGGCTCCCGGCCAGCCTGCGACACCGGGCGGCGGCGTTTGAGTGCGAAACTGCTGTGGAAACCAAGTGGGGACTTTACCGACAGTGACAGCGACGACTTCGAGGAGGCGGAGGGCCGGTATTTCAGGGTGCGCTGGGAAAAGCCATCAGGTGAGGGGGCCGTAGGGAGGCAGTGGGAGCTGCCCTCACCCTGGCCTGTCCGCCTCCAGCTCAGCCAGCAGTCGCGCTGCCCTGACTTCTTCCTCTTCCTCTGCCGCCTGCTCAGCCCGCTGCTCAAGGCTTTTGCGCAGGCTGCCACCTTCCTCCACCGGGGCCAGCTGCCAGATACTGGTGAGGCCCGCGCGACTGCGGCCGTCCTGAGGAGAGGCTGAGCGCTCAGGGTGGGGGCCCTGCCTGCGTGGGGCCCCAGGCCTCAGACCTCTCTCTCCCACAGAGTCGGGCTACGCGGAGCAGCTGTTGCGGTTCTTAGAGGCCACCGCCCAGGAGGAAGGGTTCTTCGGTGAGTCCCGAGCAGCCAGCCCAGGCCCTGGGAGGCGAGGAAGTTTTGCTGGTGGCTGCCTCCCCCTAGTGGGCAGTGAAAGCCCAACTCCAGGAAGGCCGGCTGAGGGGTACAGAGAAGGCCTTTGGGTCCAGCTTGAGCCCTATCCTTTGGTTGTCCTGTCCTTAGACAAGAGGAGAGGAGCTGGGCCCCGGGGCTCCCTTCCGTAGCCTTCACTTCTCTTTCCTCCAGAGTGTGTGGACCCAAATCTCGCCATCAGTGCCGTCTGGACCTTCAGAGACCTGGGGGTGAGGGGGCCAGTCTCTCCGCCCTTCTGTCCCCCTGCCTCCCACTCCCATACCCTGAAAGAGCTGCTCAGGGGAGCCCCAGCTGTACCCACCCTGGGACTTCCGCAGCGTCTCCCACGAGTAGGTGTGGTGACAGTAGTTGTTGGAGAAGGTAGGACAGTTTTCCCCTCCCTCTCAGTCTCCCAGACCCCTGGGTCATTCTGCTCCCGGGTGGGGCCCTGGGAGTGTTTTGAGAGGCAGCGTTTGCCCTCAAACACCGAGGCTCACAGGGCCACAGGTCTCACTGCAGTTTTCCAGGGGAGGGGCACAGTGCCCGTGGCGAGCGCTCAGAGCCCTTCTCTGTGGCCCAGGTGCTGCAGCAGATGCCCAGCCCTGCAGGCCCCATGCTCCACCTGTCCCCCACCTTTGCCAGCCGGGACAATCAGGAAAAGCTGGAACGGTTCATCCGGCAGTTCATCTGTGACTAGAACTAGGAGAAGGGGCCAGCGTTAAAACCTCCCAGCCCCAGAGCACAGCTGTGCCCTGGAGCCAGAAGGCTGGCCTGGGAGGAGCTGCAAACCCTCAGCTGGACTATAACATCTTTGAGGTCTGACTGCCCCTCGCCCTCTCTTGCGTTCTGCATCCTCTGGTGTGATAAACGAGAGGACTGGATGAGTCCTCTTCTCCCAAGCTCAGCAGTGTCTTTCTTTTTGGTGTGACTGGGGGTATTTGCTCTTTCCTTCCCCACTGTGTGAGAATGCCCTATCTCCTTGAAACAAATCCTAAAGGAAGCCAAAAAGAAGTTTATTGAGGAGAGCACCATCTCCTCCCCGTCTACCTGGAAGAGGAGCTACTCAGGGGGGCTGGCACTGGGCCTCTTCCTGTGCTGGGCTCAGTAGGAACGGATGCCCCCACCTTGTCGTAAGATCACGGCCCGCGGTAGAGGCCGTCACACCACCTTGTTGACGATAACACCTAGTTCCTCGATCTCACACTGGACTTCATCGCCCTTCTGCAACAGAGTGGGCCGTGAGGCGGTCAGTCCTTTGGTGTGGCACATACACAGGCCTGGATTTCTCAAGTCTGAGCCCACCCTGCCAGGCCTTCTTCCTTTCCTCATTTAGCCAACCTACCTTGAGAAAGACAGGAGGTTTTCTGAATACACCAACACCTGGGGGGGTCCCGGTCAGGATGACGTCCCCTGGGAAAAGAGTGACGAACCTAGGGCAAAAGGGCCAGGTGAGACCAGGGGCCGAGGTGGCTGTAGCCTGCCATGGAGCGCTCGGTTTAGCCTCCAGGTGGGTGTTGGGGGGCAGGGCTCCATCCCACTTACTGGGAGACCCAGGCTATTAGCTCTTCTGTCTTAAACACCATCTGGTTGGTGTTGCTACTCTGGACCACCTCCCCATTCACTCGGCAGCAGATCTTTAAGTTGTGTGGATCTGAAATGCAAAAACAACACTTGGGGGTTCTCCCTTCTTTCCCTCAAACCCCTCCCAATCAGCTAGAAGATGAAAGCACAAGGAGACCTTGTGACTCGCCAGGTGAGAGGGTTGTGTGCTGGATTCCCTGTGCTTGGTCCTGGCACTCCCTACCCTGGAACTGTGTGTGGACACTGGCCTCCTCAGGCCTCCCTGTATCCACCACAGAGCAGAGTACCTGCCAGTGGTCCCCTGGGTGGGTTAAGGAGGGGATGTTCCAGACTCAAGGAGGAGAGAAAAATGGCTGTTTCTGCCTTAAGAAACAGATGTCTACCCACAGCAGAGGCTGACTTGGCACAAGCAGGAGTAGTGAAGACTCCTGCACCTGAAGGCTTACCTGTAATACTGTCCCGAGTAGACAGTACTTTTAACTTTTCAGTGTTTTACACATTCACAAATCGCCCCCCCCCGCCCCCCGCCAAGGGATCACCATTTAACTTCTCTGATGACTGACTGCACGGGGTGGCGTAAGGCTGAACTGCATGGACGTGGCCCTACCCAGATGGCTGTGCTCTGTCCTCTTAAGCACTGTCTCTCTTCCTGGCTCTCACAGGACCTCACTCAGCCACTGTGTAGGCAGGCAGCAGCAGGTACAAGCAGCAAGGGCACAGTGAAGGTGCAGGGGGCTCTGGAACAGCCGTTCTCTGTGATGCTCAAAGGGCAGCTCTGCTGCTTTCCAACTTAAAGACTCTCCCAGATGGTGGCAGCTAGAGGAAGCCTGACCCACCCATCCTGAGAGCACTGCTTCGTTATTCACTTCATGAATGCAGATTCACCACGTCTGCAATTACAGCTCTCTGTGGGGTGAGGGGACAGGGGGATGCCAGTGGAGAACTCATGGCCCACGTTGAGAGATTTGCTCTAATATAAGCAACGAAAGGGCAGCTGGGGATAGGGGGCCCACGTGGAGCCATACCCCTCACTCCCATTTCCCGGAAAGCTGCTTTCTCTTCACTGATGTATCTAAGAGCAACAGGAGTCACCCAGTGGGCTGTCAAGAGACCTACCTGCTACACTGTCCTTGGTCACCAAGGCAGGGCCCAGGGGGCAGAAGGTGTCAAAGGTTTTTCCCAGCAGCCACTGCTTTCCATTGCGTCTCATTTGCCAGTCGCGAGCACTCACGTCATGTGCCACAGTGAAGCCAGCCACATGGGCCATGGCATCTGTGGCCTATGGGGGGCAGGGGGTTTGGCCAGATTGGAGGTTAAATCATGATGACACCAACCCCTGTAACAAAGGATCCCAAAGCCTTGGTCCCACGTTAGTGGCCAGAGGTGGTGGATGAGAGGCAAGGCAGGGTCAGGAGCAGGTAGATGCCAACCGCCTCCCAGTGCCAGGGACAGATGGCACTGCCCTTTCCACCTCACCTTGATGTGCTTGCCTTTCTTTCCAATGACCACAGCCATCTCCACCTCCCAGTCCACCTCCTGTAGAGCGGGAAAGGAGCAGTGAGCTGCCGGGCTCTGGGCACCGCTCCTCTGCCGAGGGGCTACACACTGCCTCGGGGCCAGGGCCTCTTAACAGTGGGGTTGGCTGCCGGTCCCCATTTGTAAGACCTCGAGCCAGAGTGGAGTAAACAGTAGGGGAGGTATCAAGTGCAGACCCATCAACTGGGCAGTGGCAGGCAGCACCCCTAGAGGCAGGCAGAGCTCTCCGAGCGACTGCAGAAGAGCTTTGTCCGCGGAGGGAGTTTAAGAGTCACTCTTGATACTTCCAGAAAAGGATGCATACCAAGTAACAACAGCTAACCCCACTGTGTGCCAGGCACTACTCTAAGTGCTTTAATGCACTAACTCAAATAATAACAAGAAAAAGATCAACATGCCAAAATAAATGTGGGCCAAAGGCTTGAATAAGCAATTCACAAAAAGAAATACACACACATGGCCACAAAAAGGAGAACATACTCAGCCCTTTCCATAAACCACAAAGTGCCCTATAAAATAGATAACAATCTAGCCTTTCAAACTGACTGCTCTTCCTAACAGTGACAACCAGAAACACAAAAAAGAACTGGGTTCCTTGGGGAAATGGCTAATTCCAAGTCTGAGACAGAGTACAAGATGAGCCTGCAATAGCTTGGCCACAGCAAGGAAGTACTCAGAAAGTGATATAGATGGGGGCCACCTTGAAGGCCCTCACTGGCCAAATTAAGACCCTTTGAGTATCAAAAAGAATGTAAATGATGGACTATGACATATTGAATAAAACTAAAAATCAGGAATTTACAGTGATACTAAAGGGACATGGGTTAAAAAAAAAAAAAGGAGGGAAGCAGTGTTTCTTCAGGGTACCAGCTAATAAAAGTGCACAGACAGAAAAAATCACCTTTTTCTAACGCTTACCGCAATAATGGATTCGGGTAAGGATGACCAGATGATCCCTGGATGAAAAACTGTGAGGCAATAAGATAGTCACATGGTTTCAATGTCTACCCTGCAGATTGTTTACTAATTACCACAGTGAAATGTACCTTTACAATGGAGAGGTCACATGAGCATCAAGTAAACTAAGGGACCAAACTTTAGGGCCCGACAAGAGTCTCCCAGTGGGATGCAATACAAGTACACACCTGTTGCTACAGACTGAATGTTTGTGTCCCACCCCCCCCACCCCCCAATTCATATACTGAAACCTAACCCCCAAGGTGATGGTATTAGGAGGTGAGACCTTTGAGAGGTGATTAGGTCATGAGGGCAGAGCCTCCATGAAGAGGATTAGTGCCCTTACAAAAAGAGATCCCAGAGAGCTCCCTTTTACCATGTGAGGACATAGTGAAGAGACAGTCGTCTATGGACCAGGAAGTGGGCCCTCACCAGGCACCAAATCTGTTGGCACCTTGCTCTTGGACTTCCTCGACTCCAGAACTGTGAGAATTAAATGCCTTGTTTATAAGCCATCCATCCATCCATTCTGTATTTTGTAATAGCAGCCTGAACAGGTTAAGAGACCTATGTAGAACTTGACAAAAATGTTTAACCTGAATCTAATCATGAAGAACCAACCAGACAAATCCAGAGTGTGAGACATGCTATGAGACAACTTGCCTGGTTTCTTCAAAAAGTGTCATTAAAGACAAAAAAGGGCAGGGGGAAAAACTGCTTGAGATCAGGGGTCGGCAAGCTATGGCCCACAGACCAAATCCTTGCTTGTTTGCTGTCTGTTACTGCAGACAAAATTTTCCTGGAACACAGCCATGTTCATTCATTCACGTATCAGCTATGCAGCTTTCATATTTCACAATGGCAAAGCTGAACTGTTGCAAAAGAAACTGTTTGGCACTCAGAGCCTAATACTTACTAACTGGCCCTTTGAGAAAAAGTCTGTGGATCCCTGTTGTAGATAAAAGGCACTAAAGAGACATAACCAAATACAATGTATGACCTTGACTGATCTTGGACCAAAACCAAAAAACAAAACAGGACCCAAATTAAAAGTCATCTTTGGGGGGTCAACTGGGAATATTCCCAATTGGACTGTATATCAGATATTACCCATGTTAACTTTCTTAGTTGTGACAATGGTATTACGGTCATGTAGGACATTGTCCTTATTCTTAGGAGATGCATGTTGAAGTTTCTAAGAGTGAACTGTCTTAATGTCTATAACTTACTTTCAAAGGTTCTTCCCACTCCCCCTCCAAAAAAAGTGTGTGTGTGCCTGTGGGACATGAGGGAAGGAGAGGAAGAGGGACAGGGGGAGGAAGAAGGAGGGAGAGGAAAAGCAAATACGGCAGAATGTTAACAGTGAATCCAGGTGAAGAATCTGGGTAGTCACTGTACTTTTTTTCAACTTTCCTGTAATTTCCAAAATATTCCTAAACTAAAAATTTGAAAGTATTAGTAAGGGTACATACACGCTGGTAGACATGTAAATTGCTTTTGCAACTTTTCTTAAGGTCACTTTGGCTGATTTTTGAAACCCTGCCTACACTCTGACAAAGACATTCAAATTCTAAGGAGTTTATTCAAAGGAAATAATCACACATTCATGGATGTGCAAAGTCCTTTCTCTGAGGAGGTTCACTGCAACACTACTTATAAAAGCTAAAAACTGGAAACAACCTATCTAGCAATATGAGGACTACTGAATAAATTATGGCCATTGATACAACAGAAAACTAAGCAGTAACCTAAAAAATGTCAGGGGAGAATATTTAATGGCATGAAGAATGTTCTTGCTGGAGACTTAAGTAAATGGTAGGCATATGTATAGTATAAGTAGAAACAGGAACAGAAAAACACTGGGAAGATACACAGCAAAACATAAATGTTGCAAGCCCTGGGCAGTGGGAACATGGGTGACTTTTCTTTACGTTTATCTGTATTTTACTAATTTTCTATAATGCAAGCATATTACCTTTGTAATCAGGAAAAGATATAAATTAACTTCTCCCCCCCCACCCCCGAGAGCAGTCTTATTACTGTATAATCCCCTGGAGTTTCTGTTTAATGCACTAATGAGCAACAGATGGTTCCTTTAGGCTGGAGGCTGAGCACCTGTGTGATGGGTCCCAGTGACTCGGGGGCACAGTGGGGAGGCACCAACCTGACTCTCAGGAGGGAGGACGACCTCGTCGTAGGGCCCCACGATGGAGCTGGAAAACTTGCTGAAGATGATGGGCTCCTTGGGCACGGGCACGTTCTGCTCTTTGCAGTGGTCCACATAGTTCATGCCCACGCACACCACCTTGTCTGGCCGTGTAACTGGGGCCAGGAATGTCACGTCTGACCGTGGCAGGACTGGCAACTGGGCAGCCAGGGCTCTGCAGAGACCAGAGCAGGAGAGAAGGGCACTCTGGGGAGATCCTGCAGCAGCTACAAGTTTTTAAAATGTATTTTCTAGATCAACCATCAGAGTCAGCAGGAAAATCAAGCCCAGTTACTGTCCTTTGATATCAGAACACTGTTTATATTCATCCAGTGTTGATTTCCTCTCCCCCATTAGGTAATACATGTCCATGTAAGAGAATTCAAAAGGTGCAAATGGGAATAATGGAAAGGTCTCTCTTCTACACCTTCTCCTCGTCACGCTGCTCCAGCCCTGGAGACAACCACTGTGTCCTATGTAGCTCTTCACAGCCACTCTATGTATACTCTTCTCCCATCTTTTTTTTTTTTTTCTTGCGGTACGCGGGCCTCTCACTGTTGTGGCCTCTCCCATTGCGGAGCACAGGCTCCAGACGCGCAGGCTCAGCGGCCACGGCTCACGGGCCCAGCTGCTCCACGGCATGTGGGATCTTCCCGGACCGGGGCATGAACCCGTGTCCCCTGCATCGGCAGGCGGACTCTCAACCACTGCGCCACCAGGGAAGCCCTCCCATCTTTTTTTATGCAAATGATAGCACAATTATATATACCTTTTAAAAATATATATATTTTAGAGATCTCACCATAACAGTATACAGCTTCCTCGTTTTCGTATGGCTGCCTATTACTGCACAGTAGAGATACACCCAATTCTCTAGTGAGGGACACAGAAGTAGTTTCTCATCTTGCGAGAATATGAAAGTAGGGGAAAAATACTGTTACCAACACTGTATGCTGTCAAACATCTGTATTTTTTGTCAGTTAAACAGGTGAAAATGACACCTCAAAGTGGTTTTTTGTTTTGAGGGTTTTTTTGCCACACCACGCGGCATGCGGGCTCTTAGTTTCCCGACCAGGGATCAAACCCTCGCCCCCTGCAGTGGAAGCGTGGAGTCTTAACCACTGGACCGCCAGGGAAGTCCCCTCAAAGCGGTTTTTAATTTACTGTTCATCAACACCTTTAGACCAGATTCCACAGGACTCCTGGCTTCAGGGAGGCCTCTACCTAATCTAGCCCAAACCCAAGAACCATCTTTAAGAACCTCTTTGCAGTCCTCTCTCCTAATGAGCTTTCCAAGATGCCTCTTAGGATCCCAGGTTCCAGCCCCTCAGGCAAGCAGGGACTTAATCTCCCAGGGAAGGCAGTGTGACAAAGTAGAATTCTGGCTCCACCACCAAGTGTGTGGCCTTCGGATGGTCAATCATCCTCCTTGGGCCTCGGTTTCCCCCTCTGTAAACTGAGGATGTTGTCATAAAAGATTTCTAAGGCTCTTCACTAAGAGAACAGGTGAGAAACGAAGGCTGGGGTGCAAAAGGAGGCGGGTGGGAGGAGGGGGGGGAATGGGGCAGCTGCGGCAGGGCACTGCTGCCTGCTGACTTACCTCTTTGCCACTGAGAGAGCGGCCTCTCCCTGCCCCAGGAACTCTATCATCGTCTTGGGCAGTGTGGGGTCAAAGGCGCTGAGGTTGATGACACCTCCACCATTCCCTGACTCCAGGCCCAGATGAGGTCCCGTCAGGTGGGGTGCCTGGAACTGCACCAGTCTCATGTCTCTGGAGGGCTGAAAGGGCCAACGCTGAGCCTGCAGCAGAGCCGTGAGCCACCTTCTACCAGAGAACAGCATCGGAGCCTATGGAGAAAAAAGTGGGTCCTAGGGGATGGAGACAGTCCCAAACCATCACTGGGGTTCCCAAAGCTCCTCAAGCTGCAACCCAGGTCCTTTTGCCCCATGAGCCATTCTTGGCTCACCACATGGGAAGTGGTCCAGGTTTTCACTTATTTCACGTGTTTCAAATGAAACATTTCTAGAGAAGCAACTACTTCATGCCAGGCACTGAGCTAGGTCCCAGGGATTCCAGCCTTCCGTCAACCAGTGCTTTCTGAAAGCTTAGACTGTAGCTGGCACCACTGGGGCACCGGGCAATGTAGGTCAGACACACTCAGCCCTGCCATCCTGCCTGCAGGGGAGACTGATGTTAACAACGGATGCCGTTAAGTAGGATTCTGCAACTGGGACTGCTGCTGTGTAGATCAAGGGCCCTGTCTTTGTTTCTTGAGGAAGTGTGGGCTGGGCTAAGATGAGCAGGGCTAGGAATTAGTTAAGAGTGGGGCCCAGCATGAGCAAGAGATCACAGGTGAAACTGGCTTCACAGCTGCCACAGGTAGTTTTTTAAATGCCAATTTGATCCTGTTACCCTCCTACTTAAAATGCTTTCCACGGCTCACATGACCAAGCCAGAACCCCTTCCAGGCTGTCGCAGCCTTTTAGGAGCAGCCCCCGCCTGCCTCTCCAGGCAGTAATTATTTAGTGGCTCCTGTGCTGGAGTACAGGCTGCCCTAGGAAAGAGGCTGCAGACAGAGGGCGGGGTCTACGCCTGACAGGCATCACGGGGCTGTCTCCCCTCTGGGTTCTGGGGCCACAACTGTCTCTTTTGCTGCTGAGTCCATAGTGCCTAGCACTGTGCCTGCCACACAGAAGGCTCTCAGCTACTCTCTGTTCAATGATCAAATGCCAGAAGCAGGGGCTTGACTTTTCACTACTTGGGAAAGCTTGGTGATTGTCAGCCTCAGGAGGGGCAGCTGTGCCTTCGCTCCTCAAATCACTTAGAAAGTATCAACAAGGCTCAGGTTCCATTTTGAGTTCTAGGCTCCACGCAAAGACAAACCCCATTCTCTTCTTTTGTTTCTGAGTCTGGCCTCCACCCCAACAGTCCCTCCTCTTCATGGTTCCTTGCCTTTAAAAGTAGCCTTTTAGGGATTCCCTGGTGGCGCAGCGGTTAAGAATCCGCCTGCCAATGCAGGGGACACGGGTTCAAGCCCTGGTCCGGGAAAATCCCACATGCTGCAGAGCAACTAAGCCCGTGCGCCACTACTACTGAGCCTGCGCTCTAGGGCCTCCGGGCCACAACTACTGAGCCCACGTGCCACAACTACTGAAGCCCGCGCACTTAGAGACAGTGCTCCGCAACGAGAAGACACCGCAACGAGAAGCCCGCGCACCGCAATGAAGAGTAGCCCCCGCTCGCCACAACTAGAGAAAGCCTGCGTGCAGCAACGAAGACCCAGTGCAGCCAAAAATAAATAAATAAATTAAAAAATAAAAGTAGCCCTTTATGCTTAAGCACGTGGAGGTCGTCCCAGACTCCTGGTTCTCTGATGATTCCATCTGCCTTGTTCAGTTAAACACTCATCAGATCCAGGTCAGTGATCTGACCGCTGTGCTGGCCAGTGAGTTTAAGCAGAAAACCAGGAGTTCTGAACCTCCCACCCCCCCGTCTTACACAAGCACCAACCATGCCCCTGTCAGGGGCTGTTCAAGCTGAAGTGTATGCACTCATATACTCCACACACTAAGATTATTATCCCAGGTGCCAGGTGTTACTCTGTTTTACCTACAATGGCTGATTTAATTCTCTTGACAGCTGTGGACGGTAGGGGCTGTTGGTCCCATTTCACAGATGAAAAAACTAAGGCTCGAAGAGGATAAGGGATTTGCCCAAGTTCCCAAAGACAGGAAAGAACTGGGACTTGAATCCAAGTCCAGGTGAGGAGTTGGACACTTTAGCCCAGAGGTGGTGGTGAGAAGTAGGAACCTCCAACAGGAAATCTTCTGGAGGCCCAGAGACACCCTGCATGCCCCAGGGGAAATTGGATCTCCTGCTGGCTACTGCCTCAGGGATAAGGCTGGTCACCTGCTCTCCCAGATAACCGCAGGCCCCACTGACTGCCCTTCCCACATGACAGGCCCTTGCAGGTTCTCATTCCGCCCTCTAGCAATCCCCTCAGGCTGAGCGCCTCATTTTACAGAAGGGGCACTGAGGCTGAAGGAGGTGAAGTCACCTGCCGAGATACCTGAAAGTGGCCCCGCTGCTCCTGCGGGAACCACTGTGCCGCAGAGCCTGAGCTCAATCCAACTCTGGAAAAGGGTCCGTAAGCAAAGAGGCAGGGACATGGAGCGGCAACGGCGCAGGCGAGACAAAGGTTTGCACCTGGGACCGCGTCCCACCATCCACTCGCCTGGGCCCCTGTGCCAGTCCCCCACTTCCCCTGTATGCCCAGCTCCATCCCCTGCACTCAGTGGGCGCCCAAGAAGGCCCGCCAGCCCAGTCCGTGTGGTCGGAGCGGCCGGGCACCAGAGTCCAGTCCTGCCCTCAGCCGGAGGCCCGGAGGAAGGCTGAGGCCCGGTGCACCCCGCCGTCTGGCCTAAGCCTAACCTACCTGGCGCCCTGTGCTGTCGGGATAGGACTCGCGGGCCAGAGGCCAAGGTCACCGGGCGCCTGAGCACAGGTACTACGTCCCAGACACCGCAAGCTGCCGGGAGTTCCAACGCTGCGGCACTGGGCGCCGCGCGGCTCCTCTAAATAAGGCGTCAGCAGAGGCGGGCGCTCCCTGGTGACGTCACGGGACAACGGCCAATAGCAGGGTGTCTAGTTCGGTGCCGGAAGCCAAGTCGCATAGGGGGCGGGCCCAGCGGCCGAGGGAGGGTAGTCTCTCTCGCGTTCCAGCAGGCCTGTGGGTGCGGACCTGAAGCCGGCGAAGCCAGCCGGATGCCCCGCACGCCACATGCCCGAAGGCACTCGCTTTCGGGGCGGCGTGCGCTTGCATGAACCCGAAAGGGGGTGCTTCTTGACATTTTGCGCCCTGGGCGCCTCGCTGGCCTCGCCCGCGTCGGGCCCAGCATCTGGGCCAGGCCCTGCTCTGATGGTTGAGCGAAATGCGTGGAGACCAAATTCTGGCGCGCTGGTTGACAAAGCCAGCTCTTTTTGTCTACTGATTGTGCCATATCAGAGAAGAGAGGAGTGATGATTGCACCGACTTTACATATGGGGAACCTGCGGCCGGAAGTATTTTCCTTAAGACGGCATTCTTAAGCAAAATTACAGCATTTTGCAGCCCTGTCTTGTTACGCACTATATGGACTGTGCGCAGGGTAGTAGGAGGCATAACCTCCATCGTTAGAAAACAGGCATTCTAGTGGAGAGGTGGTTTAATTAAACAGTTACAATCCAGCTCTCCAGGCATAAAGACATACGAGGGGCCCTGGGCAAGAAGCCCAAGACTTAATCAAGGAGCAGATCATCAAGGGCTTTATTTGCCCCAGAAAGGAGTTTGAGCCTTATCTAAGCACACAGGAGGCCACTGGAAGGTCCTCACTGGGCGGGGGGTGGGTGGGGGTGTGGGGGGTGCCGTGGTTAGACTTGCACTTGATACGTTTTGCTCAAGGAAATGTGTCTGGGTTAAGAGTGGTGCAGCTGAGAGCAGTGGTGGTTTGGTGTGTGGCAGAGATGGTGAAAGTCCAGAGATGTTTAGAAGGCAGAACTGATGGCCCTCGGTGATGATAGAAGGTGGGAGTAAGGTGGAAGGAGGTGCAAGGCCGACTCGTAAGTCTCTGGCCTGGTAGATGGCAGTGCCATTCATGGAGACGGGTTCTGGAGAGGCAGCAAGTCTGGGGGGAGGATGGTGAGCTTAGTGTTGGATGGGTTGTATTTAGTGTGCCCATGGGACATTCAAGGGGACTCTGCAGGGTGGGCCATTGGAGACACGGATCTGGAGCTTCCGCTCTTGTCTGGCTTGAAGATAGAGGTCAGCATAGAGACATAAATGGAACCTGGGGTGTGAGTGTCATCGAGGGAACATGCTAAAGAGAGCCTGGCGTAGTACTAGGCAGGAGACCTGGGCAGAAAGGGAACACAGATCTGCAGATGTTCCCCCTCGAGTATTCAGCAGAGTGGTGAGCAGTGCATGCCTGTGAGGCAACGACCTGAGACCAGGGAAAGATTCATCAGAAAGAATTAGAGGGAACAGTGTTAAGAGATTGACAGGGCCAGGAACATGTGCCTCTTCCCACTAGTCTGACTGGAAAGACACAGAATTCATGGAATATCGAGTAGAGTACGCATAAAGATCTTGCCTCCATAATGGGGAATAATGAACCCAGACTAAACAATGCTCCAGTCCTGCCTGACAAATCGTAAAATCAAGACACAAAAGGATCAAACTTGTCTCCAAGTAACTTAAGTACATCACAGACCAAGCTCAATCATGTTTATAGAAAATTTTAAAAATATATCTAGCATCCAACAAGGTAAACTTCACAAGATCTGGTATCTAATCAAAGATTACCCAGCTTGTCTTCCCTGGTGGCACAGTGGTTGAGAGTCTGCCTGCCGATGCAGGGGACACGGGTTCGTGCCCCGGTCCGGGAAGATCCCACATGCCGTGGAGCGGCTGGGCCCGTGAGCCATGGCTGCTGAGCCTGCGCGTCCGGAACCTGTGCTCTGCAACGCAAGAGGCCACAACAGTGAGAGGCCCGCATACCGCAAAAAAAAAAAAAAAAAGGTTACCCAGCTTGGAAAGAAGCAGGAAAACATGACTCAGAATAGTAAAGCAATTTAATCCAACTCAAAACTGACAGATGTTAGGATTAACCGACAAGGACATTATAACTGTTTTTTATAACTGTACTCCGTGTGTTCAAATGTTAAGTAGAGGGACTTCCCCGGTGGTCCAGTGGTTAAAACTCCATGCTCCCAATGCAGGGGACCCAGGTTCGATCCCTGGTCAGGGAACTAGATCCCGCATGCTGCAACTAAGAGCCCACATGCCGCAACTAAAGATCCTGCATGCCTTCACAAAGATCCTGCACGTGCAAGTAAGACCCGGCGCAGCCAAAATAAATATTAAAAAAAAAAAAGTAGAGACAGGGGAGTTAAAAAAAAAAAAAGACCCAAACCAAACTTCTATTGATGTAAACTGCAATATCTATTGATGTAAACTGCAATATCTGAGATATCCAGTTACCATTAATCTGGATTAATGGTAGATTCAACACTGCAGAAGAAAAGATTAGTGAATTTGGAAACATAGCTCTAGCTTTGGGGCTGGCACCTCTATCTTCTGATAATTTGCCGAAATGACCAACACAAAAGGAAAGAGGAGAGGCTTCCGATAGATAAATGTTCTCTAGGCCTTTTAGAAGACATGGAGTTGTTCCTTTAGCCACATACGTGTGAATCTACAAGAAAGGTGATGTTGACATCAAGGGGATTGGCACTACTCAAAAAGAAAAGCCCACCGCTGTTCCCACGGCAAAACTGGAAGAGCCTACGGTGTGTTCCCAACATGCTGCCAGCATTGTTGCAAACAAACAAGGGCAAGAGTCTTGCCAAGAAAATTAACGTACGTATTGAACATGTTAAGCACTCTAGGAGCTGAGACAGCTTCCTGAAACATGTGAAGGAAAACGATCAGAAAAAAGAAGGCAGCCAGAGCAAAAGGTACTTGGGCTCAACTGAAACACAGGCAGCTCCACCCAGAGAAATGCAGGCATTGGTTCTGCACCTGTGAGAACCATGGAAAGGAGCCTGAGCTGTTGGAACTCATTCCCTATAAATTCTTGGCATAATAGGTATTACCAAAAAAAAAAAAAAAAAGATCTCCAGACTGTAAAAATGTTTCTCTTTATTGAGAAGTGTGGTGTCTCCTCCCCCAAAGAGGTGTTTCCAGCAAACTTTTTTCTTTAAAAAGGGAGAACATAGCACTAGGAAGTATCCAAAGTGAAATCGAGTACAATATGATTTAAACATACTGAAAAGACCATCAGTGAGCTGCGGGGAAAATCCAAACCACTTAATATATGTGTAATTGTATTCCTAAAGTAGAGGAGAGGGAAGGGAAAACAAAAAAATATATATTTGAAGAAATAATGGCTGAGACTTTTCTAAACTTGATGAAAACTATAAACCCACTATCCAAGCATCTCAGTAACCCCCAAGCACAAAACACATGAGGAAAACTACACCATGGCATAGCATAATCAAGGTGTTCAATACTAGTGATAAAAAGAGAAAATCTTAAAATCAGCCAGAGGACGTCTGTATCCAGAATAATGGAGAAACACTTGTTCCTATTCCTCCTGCTACGTACAGCTAAAAGCCTGTACGAGGCAAACATAAGACTCTGAAAAGGAGGTGAGGAGGCAGACTGGCCTGGGGTCTGCACACCAGTGAGATGGTGCAGCAGTGAGTTCTCTGGGTTCTTTTTTCTCATGTAACCAGACTTGGTCCTGAGGAAGCTGGCAGCCTGGAAATGCCAGTGGGTGCAGACACAAAAAGCCCCAAGAAAATCCTGTTCTTGAGTCAAAGGACCAGCAAAGGGACAGCCTAGCAAAACAGAAAATTTAGATAGTAACTGCTGTACTCCAGCCAGACGACGCAGAAAAAAACTGTGGTCCCATGCCCACCAACAAGGCAGAGTAGGGAGCCTAGATTTTCACCCTTGCCAGGCTGTAATGAAGTGCCTCAACCCTTCCCCCATGTCAGAGTGGTGAGCGGGGTGGATCAGAGAAGGGAAAGTGGGGAGCCTGAACGGTCCTCCCTGCTGGGCAGTAGCAAGGTCACCCTTCACAGTGGAGGCCATGTGGGGAACTGAAGCTCCCACCCTGCTGGGCAGTAACAAAGATGCTCTCCTCCCTGGGTGTCATGGAGGCTGACTTAATGAAAATGAAAAGTAACATATCAAAATTCGTGGGGCACAGCTAAGACAGTACTCAGAAGGAAATGTATAGCTCCAAATTCTTATTTTAGAAAAGAGGAAAATTCTCAAATCAATAAGCTTAGCTCCTCCTAGCTCCTAGAAAAAGAAGAGCAAAATAAACCCAAAGCAAGCAGAAAGAAGGAAATAATAAAGAGCAAAAAAAAATCGATGTAATAGAAACCAGAAATATAGTGGAGGAAATCAATGAAACACAAAGATGTTTCTTTGAAACGATCAATGAAATGACAAACTTCTACCAAGAATGACAAAGGAAAAAAGAAGAAAACACAAATTACCAATATCAGGAATGAAACAGGTGATATCACTATAGACCCTGAAGTCATCAAAAAGATACTAAGAGGCCACTATAAACAAGTACACACACATAAATTTGACAACCTCAGTGAAATTGACCAATTCCTTGAAATACAGACTATCACAATTCACCCAATATGAAATAGATTATTTGAATAACACTATATCTATTAAGGAAATTTAAACTGTAGTTTAAAAACTCCTGAAAAAGAACTATCCAGTCCCAGATGATTTCACTGGAGAATCCTACCAAATATTTAAAGAATAAACACCAATTTCTACATAATCTATTCCAGAAAATAGAAGAGGTAGAACAATGCTTTAATTCATTTTATGAAGCTGGTGTTACCCTGGTAACAAAAAACAAAGACAGTATTAAAAAAAAAGACAACTACAAACCAATATCTCTTATAGATTCAAAACAAAGCATTAGCAAATATAATTCAGCAATATATAAAAATAATTCTCTACCATGACTAAGTGGGCTTTATTCCAAGAATGCAAGGCTAGTTCAATAATCTTCGTGAAAGTTTCATAGATGTTCACCAAAAACATAATATAAGAAAAAGATCGATGAAGTAGACTTAATCAAAATTAAAAGCTTCTGCTCTGCAAAAGGATGCTAAGAGTATGAAAGAACCAACCGGGAGAAAAGATTTGCAAACTACGTATCTAACAAAGAACTCATATCTAGGATATTATAAAGAACCATCAAAAATCAGCAGAGGGGCTTCCCTGGTGGCGCAGTGGTTGAGAGTCCGCCTGCCGATGCAGGGGACACGGGTTCGTGCCCCGGTCCGGGAAGATCCCACATGCCGCGGAGCATCTGGGCCCGTGAGCCATGGCCACTGGGCCTGCGCGTCTGGAGCCTGTGCTCCGCAATGGGAGAGGCCGCAATGGTGAGAGGCCCGCATACCGCAAAAAAAAAAAATTATTCTGGATGTTTCTGTGAGGGTGTTTTTTGGATGAAATTGACATTTAAATCAGTGGACTCTGAGCGAAGCACATTGCCCTCCATACTGTGGGTGGGCCTTGCCCAATCAGTTGAATGCCTTAATAGAACAAAGACTGACCTCCCCCAAGCAAAAGGGAATTTTGCTGGCAGATGGCCTTTCAACTCAAGCTGCAACTCTTCCCAGAATCTCCAGCCTGCTAACCTTACCCCATTAGAGTTTGGACATTTAAAGCCTTCACTATCACATAAGCCATTTTCTTAAATTATCTCTCTCTCTCTCTATCTACGTATGTTGGTTCTATTCTCTGGTGAACCCTGACTAATTCTCCGATCTTCTGTTCCTGTTCCATCCAAGCCCTTGACCATGAAGCCAAACCATTAGCAACTGACCATGAATCAATGACCAGTAGATTCAAACTTCTGCTCATCTACTGCTCCAGAAAATCAAATAGGCTGCCCAAGTCCTATGCACAGGGAGGATTTTTCTTTACCATTGACCTTCAGGGTCATCCTCGAAGGAAATGGTCATGCTGCAGCTTATAACTTTTGGGAGGTGTCAGCACCATATCATGCAGACCCATCTTTCAATTGTGGTTAGTCTTTTCATCCTCAGTAAATGGACCCTAAAGAATATCCCAGGAAGCCTCAGTCACGGGTTGAGGCAGAGGAGGCGGCGTGACTGGAGTTGGTTCAAAGGAACCTGAGCCATCTGCTCCTATAACTTAATTGTACCTCTCACACCTGCTGAAGCTCAGCCTCATCTCTACTGCTTCCACTGACGACAGATTGCTGCTGCACATCCAACCTTCCGGGTAGGGGGTCCGACAACACCCAGGTTGCTCCGGAAAGCTCAGGCCTCATGGCCACTTGATAGCATGGCTAGGTGTTCAGTCTCTATCAAAGCCCAAGAGCGAGCCAGAGCTGTTTCTCGAAAGGAGAGTAGATATCTCAGAAGAAGGTATGGACAGGCTCCACAGTCCTAGTGTCCGACGTGGTGACTTCCCGCCCTGATTTGCCGTAAACACTGCAGCTATCAGATGACCCCTTCCCCAGCCACTGTCTGATTGCAAGTGCACAAAAGACCTTGAACCAGAATCACTATGGGATGTGATGATAATCCACGACAGCTTTGCAGCGATAACAGACCACATCAGCCCCCTCGGCTGGGTCCCTGCGTCCACTCGGCCTCCTCCAATCTGGTATCCAGTTTCACTCAGAGGGGGATTTTCAAAACACTCATGTGACAGCACCCTTATCAGTGGCTTCCTGTTCTCAGGACCAGGCCAAAGCCTTCAGGGGACCTTGCCCCCGGCCTGTGTCTCCGTCCTGCTGCCCTCCCCACTTCACCCACTTTTGCGCCCACAATCCGGGCTCTGGCCTCATCAACCCAGCCCCTGATTCTGGGCAGGGCTGTCTCCCCACCCTTCCACCCCTTTACCTGACTCACTCCTACTCATCTGTCAATGAAAAAATAATCAGTTGATCTAAGAAAGAAATGGAAAATTTTATTTGAGCCAAATTGAGGATTATAACCCAGGAACAACAACTCAGAACAAAATGCATTTCCATTCTTTATACCCTCCTTCCACTGAAAACACGCCTCGTATTTTCCTTGCATATTGAAATGTTTCCCTGATTATTTTAGTAGCTTTATTACATATGTTATAATTCTTAACCTTAAAACCTTAACCTCTAGAGAAAACCAAGAAGTAATTGTGAACTGTTTGTCATATCAGGATTTCCTGATTGGCACTTATGAATGTATTTTATAACCTCTAGAAACATATACCTTCTCATAGAATTTCTTTCTTCAGTGTGATACAAGAATTGGCGAGCTTTGGATTATTTCTGGAGCCAGACCTCCGGCCCTATAAAGACTAGATTTGTGAAACAAGGATAGTTGGGTTTTTTTTATTTTGCGGTACACGGGCCTCTTACTGTTGTGGCCTCTCCCGTTGCGGAACACAGGCTCTGGATGCGCAGGCTCAGCGGCCATGGCTCACGGGTCCAGCCGCTCCGCGGCACGTGGGATCCTCCCGGACCAAGGCACGAACCCGTGCCCCCTGCATCGGCAGGCGGACTCTCAACCACTGTGCCACCAGGGAAGCCCAGGATAGTTGTTTTTAATTCCTCAAAGAATTGGGTGGCCTCCTCAACGATAGCAAAGGACTGACATACCCATTCTCCTATGCTGGAATGTTTTACTTTCCCTCATTTAGCTTAAGGGAAAAGCCCCCTCTCCCTCAAAAAAAAATTCCTATCAGGCTCTAAACTTCAGCTATGGTCAGTTTATTCAGACCGGTAGCCTCTCATGTTGGTAATCCATTTACAAACACTTTTGTGGAGCCTCCCTGGGTTTAAGAAGTTCTTTAAACTAACTGTGGCCCCTGGTTCGGCCTTTGATCTGAAGAGATTTGCCTACAGCCTCAGGTGGTTCCATTTCTAAAGGTAATGATTTAATAGGGTCTTCTGAGTGGAAAGGCAATTCAGACAGAAAATTGAGTACCCCAATAAAGGAAGATAGAGGGGAGCAGTAGAGTTTTAGGCACCTTTTATACCATTAATCTTTGATTAGCCTGTACAAGTCTTTCAGTGAGGCTATTTGGGAATTTTGAGGCCTTTGGGGGCTTCTGCATACCAATTTAAAAAGGTACAATAATTTAAGATGAGAGCTCCCTAAAATTTCAGCAATTTAGATGTTTCTCCACTTCAAAGGATCCAAGGAGGTAGCCCTACAAATATTTTTCCTTGCTAATCTAATTTTAGAAAAGTGAAAAGCACTTACCACTGTTGTTTCCAGTAGACCCTGCAGGCGCAGATCCAGAAGACTGCCGGCTTTAACTGTGCGCTCAAAATTGTTTTGGAGTGCCCAAAGAACCCCATCTTGGCCATTTTAGGGCCCGATTTCCTTTAGTTCCCAATTAAGTACTTGCAAGTATATATAAATCCAGCTGGTATTCCCACAGGTGGCTGTTTGCATGGAAGCTGTCTGGCCTTTGAGGCATAATTTCCCAGTATTAATTTTGCGGCCTAATTCAGATATGAGCTACGATCTGAACAACTTTCTGAGGACAGTGTGGTGGACTGCATGTGTGCTGAGGAGTTACCCTTGGGTCAGTTGGACACTTACATGGCCTGGTGAGTCTCCCTGGTGTTACCAGAGCTGCTCCAGGTCTTTGCTCAAACCTGCCAACCCCACCTTTAGCCCGAGTTAATGTCAATCTTTAAGTTAAAGGGTCCAGAGATAAGAAAGGAAGCTACAAACAAACCCCAGATGGAACCAGCTGGGACCACAAGATGGTGATGAATCTGACCTCCAACACACCCTGAGTCTCATTACATGTTGATTTCACTACTTTAGCATAGTAAATGACACACCTGGACCAAAAAAGGCTAAAAAGGGGGTGGAGAAAGCACTGCCCCTTCCCCAGTAGACTAATGCATATGCCTTCCCATTATTAGCCTCATCCCTCCTCCCTTTGCTTTATTTTTTTTAATTAAACCCCTCTTACCAGGTGGGCGAGAAGTTGATCTATGAACTTAGCTCCTGCTTCTCCAGTCTTTGGCCACTGAATGCGGCTTGTGCTGTGTCCATCTCAGCTTAGGTTTCCTTATTTGCCTACTTGAACCCTAAGGGAAAAAGAACCCTCCCCTGCAGAGGCAGAGAGCCTCGGCCAGGCTAGGGCCCGAGCAGGGTCCATACGACTTAATTCAGTAACAGTGTGACAGCCTAAAACCATCAGGGGTGCTCGGAGCGCTAGGTTACCAGCCTCTGTCTCGCTGCCCGTCTGCCCGGACGAGCAGTATTTACTTAAGGTTTGACTGGGTCTCCCTTATTCTTCAGAGCTGAAGAATTCAGCCTCTCATTTCAGTAGCAAAAGTTTTGTTCAGACCATATATCAACTCATTTTGTTTTTCGATTTAAGCCCATTTTAACAAAAAGCCACCTATGTTTCCCTGGGCCTCTTACCCAAACCCCCTACGTCCTGCCTAAGAAATGCACGGGTGCCCCTAAAGACTCCAAGTCTTAAGCGAAGCAGCTTAAAATTTTCAGGATCATCACTCAAACAATGAGATCCGGATATCAGGAGAACTCCCCGGAACACCTGAGGAGTACCGAGAAGCCGGTGGGGCTCAATGGGCCATGCTGGTTCTGGTTCCGGGTAAACTCCAGGTGCCCTCTGGCAGGTGTCTCTGATATCCTGCCGGCTACGTCATGCATATCAATGAAAAACTTAGTCGATCTAAGAAAGAAATGAAAATTTTTATTCGAGTCAAATGGAGGATTATAACCTGGGAACAGCATCTCAGAAAGCTCTGAGAACTGTTCCACTCATTAGAAGTCAAGGCATGGTTCTATCAGTTTTTTGAGGCAGAGGGCTGGACATTAAATGACACATTATTGACAGTTTACACAGTCCAGACCTAAGCGTCATCGTGGCCCCTTACAAGATCAAGAAGGAGTGTTATCTTTTAAGGAATAGTCTTGTTGGTGCTATGAGAATGTTGCTCAGGCCGGCTGAGGCGCCCTACACTGCCAGCCAGCACAGCTGTTTCAAAGAGATTTTGACCCTGGTGCCGTTGAGAGCTGGCCCTTGACCCTGCAGGCTCAGGGCCTGAGACACCCACACCCCCGCCTCCCTCCTCCCCCACCAGGCTGTCGCCATGGCGTCCTTCCCTATGACCTTCAGTGCAGCAGCCTTATTGATCAATCCCCTCCCCCTGTGCCACCCGTCTTGGGTGCCCGTCTTGTGGGGGCTCCAGGGGGGAATGCTTGCAAGATGTCCGCAGCCAGGCAGGGGAGACAGCGCCGGGCGTGCCGGCCCCTGGCCCCTCTTCCTTCACGGCCCGCTGGAGTCTGCCAAGCACGTTCACCACCACAGCCTGACGTTAGTGGCCGTGGCAGTCGAGAATTTTTCAGCTGAAAGTACCAGTCAACCCAGTTTTAACTGGCTTCGGGGGGAGGGTGAATCCTATTAGTGACTCTTATGACTGAAGAGTCTAGAGATTGGGGAGTGGGGGGTTGCTTGAGGTGCAGTTTGATTTTGAGCTCAAGGGCTGACCCCCCCCCAGTCTTGTTTTCTTCCTCTTCACCCCTCAATCAGGCCATCTTCTGCACTGGCTGCATTCCCATGCCTCCTCATAGTGGCCAAACGGCAACAACAGCTCCAGGACTCCCCCCTCAGCTTCAGATAGGGAGGGAGCAGCGTCTTTCCCAGCATTCCCAGCACAGGTCTCCCTGGGCCTCATCAGGGGCAATCAGGTTGGCTGCCCGCCCCCCAGCCAGCCACTGTGACTGGGGAGTAGGGGGGTGGGTAATGCACCAGTTGACTTGGGCCTGGTCTTGGAGGTCGGGTGGACCCCAGGACTGCACGGATAGACAGTGGAAGAGGGACCCTCAGGCGCTGCCAGGAGAAGAGGGAGGATGCTGCGGAGGCAGAAGACTGAGGTGCAATCAGCTGACCTTCCTCATTGCCCCCATGGCGCCCACATCGGTGGGAGAGGAGCTCCCAAAGGCCTTTTCTTGCCAGGGGAATGGAGGAGGCCATGTCAGGCAGGGGGATGGGCAGACGTAGATCCTGCAAACACAGGGGTTCAATAATGTGCAAAGCCAGCCAAGAAAGCTGAACAGAGGGAGCCCTGTGCCTGGGTCGCTGTGTAAGAGCAAAGACAGGTAGGGCTGGGGCAGGAGAGTTAGAGGGAAGGTGGCCTTTCCTGCTAGAGGAACAGACGGAACAAAAAGGCACACCGCAGTTGGCAGGGAGCCCGGTTCTAAGGCTGGCGGCCCTTGGCAGTCGGGGCAGCTGTCAGGGGGCGATCTGTGGGTCGGGTGGTTCCCCGGCTGGTGCCACCACCCAAGAAAGGGCCACGATCAGGTGCCTGCTCAGGAGGCCCTGAATCCTTTCCAGGGCCACACCGGGCCTTCCTGCCAGGCCCACTCCCATTACACGGTCCCTCCAGGACCTCGCGGCTCTGGCCAACGGCAAGGTAGTTTCTTCCAGTTGCCCTCATCTTGGCTGGCTCTGGTTCCGGCCCACAGACACTGCTCCCTGTGCAGATTGGGCCCTGACTCTACCCCGCTCTCTTCTTCAGTCTCTGAACCCCACAGAGCTCGCTCCGCAGGCAGCTAAAGCCTGCCCATTCTCTGTTCAGGCAAAGTCCACGTGATTATAGCTGATCACGTGAAACCGGAGCTGGCTGGCCTCTGGTGCTCCCCTAACCCGAAGGGCCAGGGCCCCTGTGAATTGGCGAGAGGGCTAGGAGGGGGCACAGGACCCACTTTGGGTTGGCAACTGTGTCCAGCTCAGTGGACTCTGTGTGTGTGCCTGTGGAATCATTACTTGATATAATTTCCTGAGGGAAAACCAAGTGGAGAATGAGGCTGGAATATGAAAATGTCTTTGAGGTCTTGAAAGAAATGACAAGTAGCTTCCCTTCCAAGTCAGCTTCGAGGGACGGTGTGTGTTGGGGGGCGACCCTAGGGCAAGAAATTGGTGACAAGGCTGGTGTGTGGTACCGTCGCCCCCTGGTGGTCAATGGGAAGCAAAGCACTTGGACCCAGAGGTTTTGCCTCCAGGGAACCTGAGGCCGTAAAGTTTGTAACAAGGGCCTTCCTCCATAGGTCTTTGTGAGAATGAAGGAGTCAAGCCAGGCCCATGGGGTGCTCAGCTCTTACTCCTGGCCCTGGGCAGGTCAGTGCGGCCACACAGTGAGGGGTGGTGGGAGGGTGGGGTGTATGGATAGCCTTAGCCAGCTGGCCCCCAAATGGGCCTTGGGGTTTCCAGGGCAACTGGAGACCATCAGAGATTCATTTGCAGCACCTGGAAACTCCTTCCGAAAGGTCTGTCCTTCCTCTTATTGACATGAATCACCCTTCTACAGAGAGGCTAGTAAATAATCATCATCCATCATCAGAGCAATCCTATCAGAGACTGTTCTGCTCATTTTACAGACAAGGCAACGGAGGCTCAGCCAGGTGAAGACATGCTTAAGATGAAATAGAAAGCTCCATCGGGAAATGGGCAGTTCAGTGCTGACACCTGGCCTGGAGCCACCCGCCTGGGTCCAAGTCCTGGCTCCACTCTTTAACGGCTGAGGGGGCCCCAACATCTTTCAGCCCAGCTTTCCCGGCTGTGCCCAACAGGCTGTGGCCACGGCAAACGTTCTCAGCAGTGGCCAGCCCGTGCAAACGCAGGACATCCCATCCCAGGCAGCAAGGTCAGGGCTCCCTTGCCTGGATTGTGCCAAGGCCCTGGGGCTCCGGTAGACTGGAGCCTTCGGTGTGTTTGGTGGTGGAAGGGGGCTCCCGCCATCTATCCTCCCGGTTACTGATGACACACCCATCAGCCAAACATTGGAGGTGACGTCACATGGCCTGGGCGCTGGCCCTTGAAGCACTAGCGGACCCCTCAGAACCTCCGTCTCCCCATCCCTGAGTTGGGGAACCCCTTCCTCTCCTCCCCTCAGCTTCCCACTTCTTGCCCCTCCTCTAGCATAACCCTCACTGACCCAGGAAAGGAAGATGTCTTCAGGCAAATTCTGCTTCTGCCCTGTGACCTGCACCCTCCAGCCAAGGGGACACGCAGAAACGACTTCCTGGAACCGGCAGAGAGAAATGACTTGGGAATGAACTACAAATGGCACCTCAAGGAGTTACCCTACCTCGTGGCTCTGTGTACAGGCTGCAGGGCTGGAGCTTCTCATAAATGCTTCCCAACCGCGGGCATCTCTTCTTCGCTCCGCCTTCACTGATGGCACACTGGGAACTTGAAATTGAGTGTGGAAATCGGCAAATGCTACAATTTGGGGAATGTTAAACATTTACCAGTGTGGCCCTGGGCAGAGGCCATGCCTCATAGCAGGGATGGGAGGGGCTGGACCAAATTTCAGAGCCGGGATAAAGCCAACAAGAGTCCCTCTCCTTTGTCAAGTTTATTTTATTAAAATATACAGGACTGAATATTGGTGGGCGCTGAGAACAGGCACCACCCTCCTAGGCTGCTTCCAAGGGAGACACTTTCTGCCATGCAGACATGCGGCCAATTTGCATCCCAGAGTGGGAGCCAGACCCCTCCTGGTTGGACGTACAGCCAGTCTGGCCCAAGGCTGGGGTGGGCAGGGCATGGTGGTGACCCTCTCCTTTGGCCTTGGCCCCTGAGAAGCAAAGCCACACCAGCTGGGAGGGCTGGGCTGAGGGGGTGGGGATGGGGATGGGGGAGAATATCCCTGAGCCGGGGAAAGCTGATGCCCTCCTGGAGGAGGGGAGAGGGAGCCCCCAGTCAGACTGGAGATGGGTGTCAGTGCAACTCCAAGGGGGAGGACCACCTGTGTGTGGGTACCAAGGGGTCCCTGCGGCCGAGCCAGGCCGATCTCCATGGCCTCCGCCACCCTGCCCTTCCTCTGAGGGCCCTGTCACCCTAGGGCCAGGCCTGGGCAGAGATGGGGTGGCAGCCAATGGAATGTATGCTTTGGGAATGTTCCTGGGACGGTCCGTACTGCCTGGGGCTGGGTTTCTTCCTGGGGCGGCCTGGGCAGGTGGGAGCAGCCTCTCTCTCTCTCTCCTGGAAGTTTCTGTTGACCTGCCACCCAGTCTCTGGCCCCTTGGCCCTCATTGTTGGCGCTGGCTTCAGGCTGACGCCGGCCTCCATCCTCAGAGCAGAACCCAGCCAAGCAGAATCCCCGGGGTTTGTGCTTTTGAACGTTGGTGAGCTGGGATGGGCGGGGGGTGGGCTTCAAGCCCGCCACTGCTCTGAGGCACAGAACTGACTCTCCAGAGAACCCTGGGGCCACCTGATGGGGGCTGGTGGCACCCAGCCCTCAGCCCAGCAGGAGGACATGGGCTCCCCTCGTGGGCTGCGGCCTGAGCTGCTGGGGGCGTTTGTGCTTTTTGTATGGGGTTTGGGGTGAGTCTGTGTGGAAGCACGGCTACAAGGCTCCAGGACCCTAACCAGGAAGAGGGGGCTCATCCAGGCTGCTGGGCTCAGGGAGACGGGGGCCAACAGGAAAGAGGGAGGGAGAAATCCCTTCCCAGGCCTGCTCTGCCCGCCCGGGCTTCCTGGGGGCTAGGCTCTGAGCCATGTGACCTCTTCTCAGGACCCACAATGACCTGGGTGCCTGAGGGGTGCGGGCAGGCCCCCTGCTGCATCCCCACTGAGCCAGCCTGGGGGAGGGGAGGTGGAGTTGGCAGAAAGTTCCCCTCAGATTCCCCACCAAGAAACCCCATCCCCAGCTAGAAAGCCCCCTTCCTGGGGTGGAGGAGAACAGAGCTCACTGGTCCCTCACCACCGGGGCTCCCACCAGCTCCGTGGACTGGCTGGCGTCCTGGGACCCAGGGAAACGTTTCCAGAAAGCAGCTGCCTCTAATTACCAACTCTTTCCTAGTCTGAACTCCCTTGACACCCAGCTGCCCCTCCGGGGTCCTGGGGTCAGAGCCATCCTGGAAGTGTAGTCAGTGGGCAGGGAGTGGCTTGGGGAACAAGAAGGCCAGAGCAGCCTCCGGAGCCTGGCCCCTGTGTGGTGGGAAAGGAGGGTGGCAGAAAGGAGGGGCGAGTGGGCTCCCACGGGAGCAGCCTTTGCTCTAGAGACTGGACCCTCCTTGGCAGGGGAGGCAACACACAGCGGCCAGTGGCCTGAAGACATGGCTCTTTCAGCTGCTCACCTGGAGGCCTGGGAGGGGGCTGGTGGGAGCTGTGTGGCTCTCGTCACCTGGACCCAGGTCCCAGCCAGACTCAGCCCCTCCCTAACCTTTGTCCCCCCGCACCTGCGAGCCCAGAGGAAGGATGTGCGTGTGTGTGTGTGTGTGTGTGTGTGTGTGTGTGTGTGTGTGTGTGTCTGCAGCAAACTATTCACTTTGTGCAAATATATTAGAAACAAGTTTCTCCTGGAGGCTGCTCCTGGCATCTTTGGGGCAGAGGTGGTAACAGCCGCTCAGGGACACCCCTCCCCCACAAGCGTCCTAGATGACGTTCTCGAACAGCTGCATGGAACTCATGATGTTCTCGTCCTGCATGGAGAGAGGACGAGAGGCCCGGTCAGCTCCGGGCTAGCAGGGCCCAAATCCAACATCACTGTGCGCAGATTCTCGTCAGGGACCTGGAACCCTCCAGGGACTCTGCCTGTCTCACTGGGCGAAGGGGGAGCTGTCAGGCACAGCCTGTCTCCAGCCCCATGGCCTGATGGTCAGGCCGTCTGGGAGCTGTTAACTCACTGATGGACCAAGCCGTCCCGCCCCCGGCTGAGCACCCAGATGGAGGCCGGGGGCACCCGAGGGGCGGGGCTGACGGCCGAGGCCAGTGGAGGCCCAGCGTCCTGCCCCCTGAAGGCGCTCTGCATAGGAGTGTCAGCAGCAATGCCGGGGGCTCCAGGCTCCTTCCCGCAGTGTGACCCTGTCCTGAGGGCTCCACGTCTCTCCCCTCTGAGGCGAGCCGCTGAGGGACGTGTGCCCGGCTGGGCTGTGGGCTGGCAGGGGCGGCACACGGGGGTCCCTAAGCCCTGACGCCACCTACCTTCTGACAGGTCTCCAGGAACTCATCAATGGTCACCACCCCGTCCTGATTCCGGTCCATTTTCTGCAAGTCAAGCCATGCCCTCAGTGAGTCTGTGTCCCACCGGGCCGGCCCCTGCCCCAGGCCTGAGGACGTGCCAGGGGGCGGGTGGTGGGCTCCTTCCACCCCAACCCGTCCCCTCTGTCCTCTCCCCGGGATCCAGGCCACGTAAAGTGGCCTCTCCAGCCACGCCCACCATGCAGCCGACCTCTCTGGGGTCTCCCTCCTCCCAGAGGTCTCTCTCTCTCTCTCCTGGAAGTTTCTGTTGACCTGCCACCCGGTCTCTGGCCCCTTGGCCCTCATCGTTGGCCTCCTCCCAGAGAGGTCCCCCACCCCCCACCCCAGCTCTCCTGGGCTCCTGCTCCCCAGAAAGCCCTGTGCTCGTCGGACCCCTCACCTTGCTGACAGGCAGCCAGGGCAGGCGGAGCAGCTGCAGTCAGGATGGAGGCATGTCTAAAGGACCCCCAGCAAGTGGGAGGCGGAGCCCTGGTTCCGTCAGTTCCCATGGATACAAAGCAGTCACCCCAACCCTCTCCTGCAGAGAGGTCCCTGGCGGAGCGGGGGGCAGCTCTTGGAAGGCACAAGAACAGTGCTGGGGGGTGTCGGCGACCTTGCAGTCTGGGAGCCCCTGCCTGCTCTGAGATGCAGTTTGGCAGATCAGTGAGCGGGGATGGCTTTAATTCGCTCCCTGGGATCCGGACAACCAGCCCGATGGGGGATGCAAGTTGAACCTCCTCGTGGGAGCGGGGAGGCCCACAGAGGGGAGTGGCAGGCCCAGCACTGCCCTAAGAGCCGAAGCCCCTTCCTCCTCCAGCCACCCCTCCCCGCGCAGCCCGGGGCTGGAGCGCTCACCTGGAAGAACCTCTCCACGTGCTCCAGGGGCGCGTCCTCCCGCAGGATGGGGTAGGTGTGGCGGCCCATCATGTCATAGATGGACTTCATGATGGCCAGCATCTCCTGCAGGGGGGCCGGAGGGGCTGGCCTGAGCCTGGCTGTAAGGAGGTGGGGTGAGGGTTCGAGGGTCTGAGGGGAGGGGCTGCATCCAAGTGTGGGGGGCACCTCAGGGGCGGTGGTGAGTGAGTGGCCAGGGCTGTGGGAGCTGGAGAGAGGCGAGCTCACCCTCACCCAGTCCACTCAGAGCAAGCTTCTAACTCTCCAAGAGCAGTTGGAGCTAGATTTTTAATGCAACCTCCAGAATTTGAAACTGTAGCAACTATTTCAGAGACAGAAAAATGTTTGGGCCAGACGAAGCCAGACTGTGGGCCTGTGTGGTGAGGGACCCCCCTGCCCCCGTCTGCACCCTGCCTTAAGGGACCACACTGCTCTCCCTCAATTGGTGGGAGCCAAGGCCAGCTCCCACCCCTGCTCCCAGCTTCTCCACTTGTGTCTCCCTCGGGATCTCTCCGTAAGAAAGGATGATCCAGGACACCTGTTGAACGGGATCGAGACACGTGGTGAGGGGCACCAAAGCTCCACGTCCCCTGCACCCAGGTATCCAGGCCTGAGAGCCCGGGAGAGGAGGAGAGGTCCTGGCTGCTGTCCCCTCCAAGGCCAGGCTGTGAGCTGTGTCTCTGGCCAGGGAGTGGGGACAGGAAGCCAGGGCAGCAGGAGAGAGGAGGAGAGAGGCTGGGGATATAGAGCAGTGGGGTGGGGGGCATACAGGTCACTCCCAGCCTCCCCAGCCACCCCCGTACCTCTTTGGTGATGTAGCCGTCCTTGTTAATGTCGTAAAGGTTAAAGGCCCACTTGAGTTTCTCGTGGACTGTTCCTCGCAGGAGGATGGAGAGACCAACCACAAAGTCCTGTGGAGGAAGGGGAGGGGGAGGAGTGACGATCCAGCGCTCAGATTCTATTTCCAGTTCGCGGTGTGGCTTCCACTGAAATTCACACCTGTATAGGTGAGGCACCTCCAACACAGAGCGGGCAGATGGTGTCCATCAGGTCAATACAGTGTGAGTGTGTGTGTGTGTGTGTGTGTGGCGGGGATGGCACAGTGGCTGGAACTGATCATCTCAAATAAAGACACTCAAACGTATGGTGTCTTAAACCCATTTAATGCATTGCCGCTGACAGAGAAGGCCTCGGGGTGCTCCTTTAATGAAGGGGGTGCTCTATTTTCACCTTACCAAGTGTCTGCGTGTCAAGGTGCTTAAAAACTTACAGCTTAAAAACTAAACTAACAGGGGCTTCCCTGGTGGTGCAGTGGTTGAGAGTCCGCCTGCCAATGCAGGAGACACTGGTTTGTGCCCCGGTCCGGGAGGATCCCACGTGCCGCGGAGCGGCTGGGCCCGTGAGCCATGGCCGCTGGCCCGCGTCCCCCAAAAAAAAAAAAAACAAAAAAAAAAACTAAACTAACAGTGCTCAGCTCTGGGGTCATGCCATACCTGTGTGCAGTCACAGGTGTGACAGACAGTTTATTACTAATGTGAATGAACGTTTGAATGGCTTCCGTGTGAAAACTTCAACTGTTTTGTTATAACGGTAGAAAGCAAGTCTTTCCTGCCCCTTCCGGAAGGTTTGCAGGTTAAGCCCTCCCTGCCCCATGGGGTCCTTTCAGGCTGCTCCGAAAGAAGGGGAGCAGAGAAGGGCTGTCTATGGGAGGGAATGGAGGACAAGCAGGGAGGGACAGGGCTTTGCACCAAGGGGCTTGGTCCCGCTCAAATTTTATTTTATTTATTTATTTTTAATTTTTTAGTTTTATTATTATTTTTTTTTTTTGCGGTACGCGGGCCTCTCACTGTTGTGGCCTCTCCCATTGCAGAGCACAGGCTCCGGACGTGCAAGGCTCAGTGGCCATGGCTCACGGGCCCAGCCGCTCCGCGGCATGTGGGATCCTCCCGGACCGGGGCACGAACCCGTGTCCCCTGCATCGGCAGGCGGACTCTCAACCACTGTGCCACCAGGGAAGCCCTCAAATTTTATTTTTTATCTTTTTGGCCACGCCATGTGGCTTGCGGGATCTTAGTTCCCCGACCAGGGATCGAACCCAGGCCCCAGCAGTGAAAGCACTGAGCCTTAACTCCTGGACTGCCAGGGAATTCCCCCCACTCAAATTTTAGATTTTCTGGATTAGAGGAAGCCTGTATCATGAGAAAGGAAGACTAAGGGAAACAGAGAAAAGCAGTTTGGATGAAACAAAAAATTATTCCAGGAGAAAAAAATACTTAACATAAACTATTAGATTCAGAGATTAGATATCTGGCATCCCTACAATAAGAATAGGATGCTATAAAAAAGGAATACTTGGGAACAAGAAAGAGCTCTTGGGAATTAAAAATGAGAAAGCAAAATGACAGACTCAGAAGAAGGGCTGGAAAAGCACGTGGAATCTTCCATAAAGCAGCGTGAAAAGGCAGAGCTGGAAAATAGGATAGAAAAGCGGATAATGAGAGGTCCACTCCAGAGGGACCGAAACTTGACCAGCTGGAGTTCCAGGAAGAGCCGGAGGAAACAGAGGGAAGCGTGTCCAAGAGGCAATGAGGGAAGACTGAGTGTTCAGGTCCTGCCAAGGACCTAACGATGCAGGGAAACAGCCCACGGTGTGATCTGCAGGCACGTATCACGAGACACTTCGGAAAACAGGTGCAAGGACAGGATCCTACAAGCTTCCAGAGAGGAAAACAAAACCAAACAGAAACAACAACAACAATGACAAGATCAGGTCCTGTACACAGGGTCGGGAATCAGCAGGACGGCTTCCGCCGTAGCTCCGGTCCCACACAACGGATCAAGCAAGGGTGAGAACGGAACGAAGTCCCTTCCGGGCGTTCAAAGGCTCAGAAATTACCTCCCACGTACTCTTCTGTAGGAAACTCCTGGAAGACATGCTTTTGAAAAGAGAGAGTAAAGCAAGGGAGAAGAAGATGAAGGATTCCAGAACCAGGAGACCCAAACCAGGAGAGAGGGGAAGACGTCCCCAGAGGGCACCCAGCACCAGGATGATGGAGCTGGTCAAAGGCTAGGGAGATGCCCGTTCAGATGACTGGAGAAGGACGGCGTTGAATCACTGATGAGGTCACGGACACCAGGCAAACGACAAATCGGGACCACATTAACTGAAGGCAAAATAAAAACGTGTGCAGGGAAGGGGAACGTAATCACAGTTCACTGCAGGGCTCATCTGGGGAACGAATTCACATCGTGAGTAAACCGAGAGCGCTTATCCAATCTGAACTCCATCGTCCTGGAAAGCCAGGGGATGGGAAAGGCATGTGTGCAGAAGACCCAGCTCCTCACCCGCGCAGGGAGTCAACGGGCAGCATCTAAAGCTGGGCAGTCGGGAAGGAGCAATAACACGATGCTGTTAGGCGACAAGAAGACAGAGTGACAATCGGCTAAAACAAGGGAGGTGGTTGCTTCTTCGGGCATATCTGGGGGGTGGTAACTGCTGTTGTCCCAAAGCACATCCTGTAAGTCTACTGGAGCCTGAAAGTCCTGTGTGTGTATAAGTGACGAAAATAAAGATATACGAAGGGAGAAACAGTGTGATATTTCTTATGTGCCTGCGTTTGAGGAATGCCACCACTGAAGCTGAGCTCGTGTATGATTTACAGAAGTAGTGAAGATTCAGAGCATCCCTGAAGCCACATCACGCCGCTTCCCTGGGGTCTGACGGGCTTTCCCAGTGGGAAGCAAAGGCTCGGACTCCTAAGCTGGGCACCAGGGAACGAGTGGCTCCCGCACAGGACCCACTCTTCCCGTGTGGGCATGGGGGAACCCCGGCACCACTGTCCTCCCATCCAGTCTCCTCAGATGCTGTGCAGCCACACTCAGCCACACTCAGGACTGTCCTTACTCGGGGTCCCTTAGCGGGTGTGTAGTATAATAGTGACGGTGCTAGGAGAGAGGTGGGTCGGAATGTCCCCTGCGAGACCACTGGCCCGTCCCCAGTCACACACAGATGACCCCCAGTCTGGCCAGCCCACGTCCAGGTGCTTGCTGGTTCTAAATTTCCAGCCGCACACAGCACAGCTTCACGTGGGACTGTCGCTCGTCGGAGCTCCTTGGTCTCGATGCCGAGGTGTATGAAGCCCGTCATATCCACAGCCCCTGCTCTGTGCTGTCCCTGAGGGGCTCCTCAGTGACACTGGCTGGGACAGCCCAGAGTGCAGAGCAGGAGCTCAGTGTGGGGCGGGGGTGATTAGGTCACGGGGCTGCAGGCCTTCCCGAGGGCGCTGACCACAGCCATCATTTGGCCAGTGGCACGGGGAGCGAGTTACTGCGGGGGCAGGTAATGGACAGGGCAGCCGCCAGGGCTGAGGTTTGCTTGTTCTGCCGTTTACTTACTCTTTCAGGCGAGGGCAGGGAAGTTACAATATTTCACCATATCAATAAACTCGAATTAATATGTATGTGTATTATCCCAAGAATATACACAAAGGATTGGGATCATTGTAAATACTGATAAGCTGACCTGACTTTCCGTTTTAAGAGCACGTTGAGAGGTTTGGTCTGAGGTAGCGAGGAGGGCTGAGTGTCTCCCCCCAACCCCTCTGGATCCTTCCTGACCACAGGGATCCCCACCCATGGTGCACCCAGGATTAGGCCCTGCCCGTTGGAAGGCCCCTGGGAGATACACGCCCCCCTCCCTTCCTGAAAAAGGCCTCCTAGAGCAGAGCATTGATATCAAGATGCCGAAGGTAAACAAACAAGAAGGTCCCCAAGGTAAACAAACCTCCCCATAAGAAATCGGAGGAATTAATTTCAAAAGGGAGAAGCATGACCTTCTGAGAAGGTGTCTAGCAGGAGGGGGTCAGCGCCAGCGCCCCCCGCACCTCCCCAAACAAAGACCCACCATCGACCACCTTAAAGGGACCATGGTGAGAGAGGCGGCCACAGGAGGGTGACGGAGACCTTTCTGACACCCGCCACTATGCGGGGGCCCTGCTAAGCTGTCTGGTCATCTGATTCCTGAACAAGAGAAACCATCACCAAAGTCCTGGTTGGGTCTGTCACACAACTGCTTCTCACACTTCATTCCCAGGAGCCTCAGGTACCTCTTAAAGGACACACAAGAAACTGGCCACAGGGGTGGGACCAGGGAAGGAAAATGAATTTTCCCTGTCTACTCCTTTGTACTGATCGGATTTTTACCACGTGCAGGCAGAACTGAAAACAAAAAGGCTGAAAACACTATAAGTTCACAAATCCACTAAGAGTGTGGCCCGGGGAAGGTGAGACCCCTGTGGTCACAGAGCTGGCGGTGGCCTTGGGCTGCCCCACCCCGGCCGAGGGTCAGTGAGTGGGCCTGCTGGAGCGATAAGGGAAGCTGAGAAGCATCTCGAGTTATTATTACCCCAGCTGGCACAGGGGCTTTCTCTCTCACTTCCCCGTCAGCCGCCCTTGGCCTTGGAAGCCGAGCTGGGGGGGTTATCGATCAAGTCCGGCTCTCAGCAAGGTTTTCCTCTCCGAAGAGGTTTCAGCTTTTCTCCTGCAGCTATTTTTAGGGGCCTGGGCTCCACAGCTGGGGCCTCAGTGGAGCCCACGTGCTGCCCGCACAGAACCCAGGCAGGGCCCTCCTGGGGGCAGGCGGCCGGGGCGGGGGGAGGACAGGCAGGCTCGCTCACAGTGCTGCTGGGACGACCCCTGAGCCTGCTCGGGCAGGGATGCTCTGCCTGTTTTCGGGCAAGGGGGTAAGTTCCAGGGCGGGGTGCCCAGATCCCCTTAGCACAGACCTCTAGTTAAACCCTGCCCCCTTTTCAAATGCAAATTCACGTTGGGTCACTACCGCCTCAGTGTGCCTTAACAGCTCCCTTGGCTTGGCGGGGCTGGAATGGAAGGAAAGGCTGAGAATACGGTAGCCAGACAGCAAAATCAAATTTCACTGACTTCACAGTCAGGCCCAGGGCCAGCCAAGCAGAGTCCACTCGTTCCCTGGGTGACACACTGGACCGTTTACACCAGGGTCACGTCTGAGCCTCTGGCGGCCCTGAGGGGGTGGCACCGTGGCCGGGAGATGCAGGACCAGGGGACGTGGGAGGGGTCGACAGGGACCTACCTCAAAGCGGATGGCCCCGTTCCCGTCTGCATCGAAGGCGTTGAAGAGGAAGTGCGCATAGGTGGTGGAATCTGGGGAGACCAAGGGCAAGGCTGGGAGTGTCGGGCCGCCTGAGCCCCTACCCCAAGCACTCTCGGTATACTGCTGCTCAGTCCTGGGCTGGAGTCCCCCCCGCCGCCTGCCGGATAGAGGCAGCACCGGGCAAGGGATGCTGGGGAGGGTGTGTGTGGGTGAGGGTCCCCTCCCCATAAAAGGGACGCCCACCCTCTGCAGGGCTGCCACAGGGAAGCGGGAACTTTGGAGGAACTGGGGGCCTGGCCTCAGACTCACCTCCTTGAGGGAAGAACTGGGAGTAAATGAGTTTGAACGTGTCTTCATCCACCAGGCCCGTGGGGCACTCCTGCAGCAGGAAGGCACCCCTCTCAGTAATCCCAGCCACCCCCGTCCCACACCCTGACTCCACGGGGCCTGGGCTCTCTCCTCCCTCTGGGGGACACCTGCTGCCTGAGGCACCGCTGGGCTCCACCAGCCCCGTGCTGGGGAAAGCCTGGGGGGGTGGGTACGGCGGGAGGGGGTGGTGAATCCCCTCATGCCAGGTTGGTCCCTCTGCAGGTTCCTCCCCTGCACCAGCATCGAGACACACAGAAGGGGGTGTGATGCCTTCAGAACACTGACTCTAGGACCTGGCCCACCCCCCAGACAGCTCTCCCACAAAACACGAGCCCTATAAAGGCCCTGGGATATTCACTGTGCCATGGGAAGCGTCCAGAAGGTGTGCCTGCACCCTGCAGCCAGGGACAGGAAAGCCGGGGGGATCAGGGCTTCTCCTGGGGGGATGGGGGGCACTCACATTCTTGAAGCCCCTGTAGAGGGACTGCAGCTCCTTCTTGGTGAACTTGGTCTGTGCCTGCAGCTGGTCCAGCCCCTCCGGCTGGTGGCGCACCGTGGACAGCTCCAGCTCACTGTCGCTGCTGTCTGGAGGGGGATACAGACCAGGGGGGTGGAACATGCGGCCCCGCCCCATCTTGCTCCAGTGTAAGGGGCGGAAGTAAGGGGTGGAGGGACTCTCTTCTAGCGACTACCATGTACAGTCACCCAGGCCGTGCACTGCACAAATGTACAGGCTACAGAGGAACAGCACACTCAGGAGTTGTGCCTCCTGGTCTCTCTGCTGCCCTGCTCCTCACAGGGAGTGGGCCCTGCCCGCTGGCCTCACCTTGAGCGTGGGATGGGGATGAGAGTTGGGAGCAGGTCTTGTCCTGGAGAGACACTGAACAAGGGGAGGTGGGAGGGAAAAAAACAGAAGACAAGCACAGGGGACCTCGACCTTCAAGATCCAATTCCTGGACCACCTCCTCCATGCGCCTCTCCCCGCCCCGATTTCCCCCAGGAACTGGGAGGGCACTCCTCTTGGGTCATCCAGCCTCACGTGCTGCTGCCCAGCCGCGCTGGGTCTGGGGCTTTTATTCACGTTTGAGTAGGAGGTCAGACTTCAAGGGTCTGTAGGGCAGGGACCAGATCATTTTTTAATAACAACGCATCAAAATATTAACGAACCATGGCTACCTTTTGCAGGGGAGGTGGATTTCAGGTGATCTTTAATTTTTTACTTATGGGTTTTTGGTTTTTTTTTTTTTACATTTTCCTAATTTATTTGAGTACGGCACATATCAAGTTTATAATATAAAACAAAGCTATAAACGAAACGGCATTGAATACCTACCCCTTGCTGAGTAGCAGGCTCACATATTATAGAACTTCCCACAGAAATGGGCAGCACCACCCCCACTGCTCTGTCACCATCCAGTCTCCCCTCTTCCCCAAGGAACTGTGAGCCCATGGTTACCTGCACGGCTGTTTGCTTGCTCCCACTGCAGGGTGAGCCCTGCAACGCAGCCGTAGCAATCAAGGCTCTGTGATGGTAGGAGCCTGGGGAAATTCTCTTCTGTGAAGTAGGAAGCAACTTGAGGGTAAGGATGGAGGGGGCGGGGAGGAGGTACTGGAAATTTAGAGAGAAGGAAGGAAGGAAACAGCTCTCTTGCAGAATGGGTGCATGGATGGACCAAGGCAACAGAGCCTGATTGCCAGGTAATTTGCAGAGAGCTCTTGAGAGGCAGTGCTCCTGGTAGAGGCCCAGGCACGGAGCTGGCCCAGCACAGGGCTCAGCCGGATCAGGCTAGGTGTGTGAGGCTCTGCAGGCCCAGGGTGGGTCATCAGGGAGGCTGCCTCACAGGGCTCACCCTGCAGCGTGCTAGACTTTGACTACAGTGATATTAAATTAGAATCTAAAACAATAAGATATATTTTAAATCCCAAATATTTGGAAATTTAAAAACACACTTTTTTTTTTGGCTGCACTGCGTGGCTTGCGGGATCTTTTTTTTTTTTTTTTTTTTTGCGGTACGCGGGCCTCTCACTGTTGTGGCCTCTCCCGTTGCGGAGCACAGGCTCCGGACGCGCAGGCTCAGCGGCCATGGCTCACGGGCCCAGCCGCTCCACGGCATGTGGGATCTTCCCGGACCGGGGCACGAACCCGTGTCCCCTGCATCGGCAGGCGGACTCTCAACCACTGCACCACCAGGGAAGCCCATGGCTTGCGGGATCTTAATTCCACGACTGGGGATTGAACCCAGGCCCCAGGCAGTGAGAGCGAGAGGGCAGAGTCCTAACCACTGCACTGCCAGGGGGGGAAACCCATAGGTTAGAGAAGAAAAATCACAAAGAGAATTTTGAAATATTTTGAATTAAATGATAATGAAAACAACATACCATAATTTTCTGGATGCAGGTAAATCTGTGTTTAGAAGGAAATTTTTAGCTTTACATTCCTTTATTAGAAAAGAAGATAGGTGTAAAGCCAGTGATATAAGCTTCTAGAATCTAAAAATAAGAGCAAATTAAACTCAAAGTTATAAGAAAGGACATGATAAAAATAAGAGTAGAAATTAATGAAAAAGGAAACAGGCAAACATAGAGAAAAAGCAATAAGGTCATTTAGAAACTCAACAGGCAAGTCATAGACTGGAAAATATATCTGCAGTATGCATATCTGGCAAAGACTCATTTCCAGAATATAGAAAGCACTCCTGCCAATCAACAGAAATAAGACTTAATAACTCAATTTTTAAAATAGGCAGAAGACTAGACCGCTTCACAAAAGAGACACAACTGGTCAATAAGCACAGGAAAAGATGCTTGACAGCATTCATTGTCAAAGAAATGCAGATATTCCAACGCACAATACCCAAGGATCTATCATTTCAAAAACACCGACAACACCAAATGTTGGTGAAGATGTGGAGCAACTGGAACTCTCATATAATATATTGTCGGGGAAAGCGTAAAATGGTGTAACTGTCTTGGAGAACTGCTTGGCAGATCCTTATAAAGTCAAACATACATCAACCTTATAACCTATTTACCTAGGACAGATGAAGACATACGTCCACAAACAGACCTGTACGAGAATATTTATAGTAGCTTTATTAATAACAGTCCCAAACTGGAAACTACTCAATCAACAGAAGAATGGAACTGTGGCACATTCACATAACAGAAGAGTATATTCCATTTAAAAAAGGATGAACTACTGATATATACAACAACGTGGATGCATCTCAAAAATTATGCTCAGAAAAAAGCAGAGATAAAAGAGTTCATACTTTATGATTCCACTTATATGAAATTACAGGACAAGTAACAGTAATGCATGGCATTAGAAAGCAGTACAGCAGGTGGTGGTTAAAAGGGTGTATACAGTTGTCAAAATTTACTGAACTGAACATTTAATATCTGTGCATTGTATTGTATGTAAGTTATACCTCAATTAAAAAAACATACTGCCTAGACTTTGGTCATGGTGGGGTAGTGAGTGTTAGACTCGCCTTCCCACCACAATCAACTTGAAAACTGGAAGAAATATGTGAGGCAAGTATTAGCAGGCTTTGGACTACAGCACAGGACTACAATCTTTGGGAGGAAGGAAACATATGAAGTGAGCTCCACGTTCACCCTGGATATGGGCTGGGGATGCTTTCTGTGACGTGGGGAAATGCTGATGAGGTAGAGATCAGAGTTTGGGGCTGCTGAGACAGATGGACTTGCAGAGCAGCATTCTGGAGAGGAGGGAACTGCACAGAGATGGGGTCCCAGAAGTCTGTGTGGCATTTCCCTTGGGGCTTTGGCCAAGAGCTGGGCTACACGTGTTCTGAATGAGACTCCGTAAGGCCCAGCTGTGAGTAGCTGTTGGGGGGTAGTAGGACAGAGACCTGAAAGGACATATCAGAGTTCATGCAATGATGAATCAAGTTGGGAGTTCTGGTTCATCTAGAATGGAGATACTTCCCTATGAACTTCAGGCATTCAGCTGAAACCCCAGAAAGGCCATGCCTTGGGAGAAAGCACCATGCTCTAGAACTAAGAACAAAGTTAAAACAAACCTATTATAACAAAGTCTAAAATAAAGTCTGTGCTGACGAAGGGATCTGCCAGGAATTTAAGTGCCTGTCAAACTAAAATTCAATGACTTTATGTGAAGATAATATAGTCCAGATTCCCTACAATATATCACCCATAGTAGCCATCATATAATAAAAAATGAAAAGACACGAGAAGCAGGAAAATGTAACCCAAATGATCAAGAGATAAAGCAGCCACCAGAATCAACAGGTTTTTAAATTATTAGAATTATTAAGTTTAAAACAATTACTACCAATACATTGAAAGTATTAAGGGAAAGAAAAGTGAACAGATGGGAATCTTAGCAGAGAAGTAAAAACTATTTAAAAAAACAAAAAAAAAGAACCAAATGGAACTTCTAAACCTGAAAAAAACCTCAACATCTAAAAAAAAAATTCACTTGGGGCTTCCCTGGTGGCGCAGTGGTTGAGAGTCCGCCTGCCGATGCAGGGGACTCGGGTTTGCGCCCCGGTCTGGGAGGATCCCGCATGCCGCAGAGCGGCTGGGCCCGTGGGCCGTGGCCGCTGGGCCTGCGCGTCCGGGGCCTGTGCTCTGCAGCGGGAGAGGCCGCAGCAGTGAGAGGCCCGCATACTGCAAAAAAAAAAAAGAGGCCACGTAACGTATGACTCCAACTATATGACATTCTGGAGAAGATAAAATTATAGAATATCACAGGGAAGGAGGATATATCAGAGGCTGCCAGAGGCTGGGGGGCAAGGGAGGGGGCTGACTACACATGGGGCAGCATGAGGAGATTTTTTGTGGTGACAGAACTGTTCTATATCTTGACTGTGGTAGCGGTGACATGACTATCTTTTTGCCAAAATTCATGGACTGGACATCAAAAAAAAAAAAGGCAAAGTGTACTCTATGTAAATTAGAAAAAGTAAAAATAAAATAAAACTTAGAATAATTGCCTCTAGGCAAAGAGGGAAAGGAGGGGATAAAAGGGAAAAAATAAATAAACAAGAGATGGGTTTTAAGTGGGTCAAGACTGATATTGTCCCGTGAAGTTAATAGTCAATTAACTTAATCCTCTGCCCCTGGGGGCCAAAAAATAAGACAAAAATCCCAAACCAGCTGCTATTTCTTTCATCGAAAATCCAGAAAACAAAACTCCATTGACCCTACTTTCCCCTCAAGCTAGTGTCTTTTTCTGTCCTTTAACACTTCCTCTCCTCCTAGTCTCCCTTGATCTTACTTCTGTGGGGCATCTGCCCCACCGCGCCACGCAAACTGCTTTTCTAAGATCACCAGTGATCTCCATATTGCTAATCCAGTGATCAGTACAGTCTTCTTGATTCCTAAATCATACAAGGACAACACAAGAATGAAAAGTAGTGACAACATGGATGAACTTTGAGGATATTATGCTAAGCGAAGTAAGTCAGACATAGAAAGACAAATACTGTATGATCTCACTTATATGTGGAATCTAAAAAAAGGCCAAACTCAAAGAAACAGAGAGTAGATTGGTGGTTGCCAGGAGATGGTGGGGGGGTGTGTGCGGTGGGGATTGAGGGATGGGGAGATGTTGGTCAAAGGGTACAAGAATAAGTTCTGGGGCTTTCCTGGTAGCTCAGCAGTTAAGAATCCACCTGCCGAGGCAGGGGACGTGGGTTCGAGCCCTGGTCCGGGAAGATCCCACACGCCACGGAGCAACTAAGCCCGTGTGCCACAACTACTGAGCCTGCGCTCTAGAGCCCGCAAGCCACAACTACTGAGCCCGTGTGCCACAACTACTGAAGCCCGTGTGCCTAGAGCCCATGCTCCGTAACAAGGGAAGCCACTGCTCGCCGCAACTAGAGAAAGTCCACGCGCAGCAATGAAGACCCAACGCAGCCAAAAGTAAATAGATAAATAAATTTAAAGAAAAAAAAATGTAACTATCCAAAAAAAAAAAAAGAATAAGTTCTGGGGATCTGTAGTACAGCATGGGGACTACAGTTAGCAAAACTGTATTGTATACTTGAAAGTTGCTAGGGGAGCAGATCTTAATTGCTCTCATCACGATAACAACAAAAATGGTAATTATGTGAGGTGATGGATGTACCAACTAACTTTATTGGGGTGATCATTTCATAAACGTACACAATGCTACATGTTAATTATATCTCAACACAGCTGGAAAAACAAATAAACAAAAAGAAAATTATGTGCCCATTTCACTTTTGAACATAGATGCAAAATCTTAAACCAAATGTCAGGTAACTGAATCCAACTGTATTATTTTTTTTTAAGTACACCAGGATCAAGAAGGTTTTATTTGTAAGAGTATAAGGAGAGAAAATCATATGAAAATCCTAATACAGAAAAGGCATTTGATAAACCTCCACATCTATTTGTAATTAAATAAATAGACAAAAACTCTTAGCAAGCTAAGAATCAAAGGGGACTTTATTAACTTGATGCAGCTTATATTTGCAAAGCATATATTTATTTACAGACGATATTAGGTTTAACGGTAAAGGCTCAGACATATTTTCTTTAAGATTTGGGACAAGCCAAGGTTGGCCACAGTCACCACTAATTGATGTCTGGCCAATGCTCTAAGGAAATCTTGAAAAAGGCAAAAAAACCCCAAAAAACAACAACAAAAAAAAACCCCAAACAGTGTAAGAGTTGGGAAGTATAAGATAAAACTAACACTATTTATAGATGGTATGGTCCCTAGAGTGACAAAAAGAATCAATATACCTGAGGGTTCAGTAAGGGTGCCAGATACAAGATTAATTTATGAAAATCAATAGCAATTTTCTACACCAGTAATAACCACCTAAAAATAATAAAAAAGATAACATTCATAATAGCAATAAAAATTAAAAGTATTAAGCAAAACTCGAAGGACTGCTGTATAGAAAGGTAATCTGAATAAACGAGACATTCTATTTTAGATAGGACCATAATAACATTATAAAGATGCTATTTCTCCTGCAATAAACCGTACATTCAACACCATCTCAAAAATCCAGTTGGATTTTTTGAAGACCTCGATAAATTTACTCTGAAATGTATAACGAGGAATTAAAAAATCCATGAAAATCTAGAAAGGAAGAGTAAAGAGGGGGTGTTCCCTATTAGATACTAACACACATTCATAATCACTGAGATAACAATTGTGAGGCTGGTACAAGAACGGACGACAACTCCATCCTGTGGGTGCTCATGCCGAAACCCTGGGCATAGACCTTCCTCCCGACGCTCAGTCCCCACGCAAACCCTGCCAGCGCTACCCTCAACCTGCACCTTCCTCTGAGCCCCTCTCCCACCTCCACTGCCCCCACCAGGCTCCAGGGCTCCATCATCTCTCCTGGCTTCTCTCCCTGCTTCTGCCCTGGATCCCATCAGTCTATTTTTGAAATCGTGCTGGAGGAAGCTGCTGAAGACATATCCTCAGGTACCCCTCCATGCTACAACCTCCTGCACCAAAGTCCTTAAATGGCCAATAAATGTGCTCCCCCGCCCCCAGCTCTGACCTCATCTCCCAGGTCCCTCCCTTTGCTCCCCCGCCTTCAGCCACGCTGGCCCCTCTGGCCGCTCACACCCACCAGGCACACTCCCTTGCTCTTCTCTCAGGCTCGAATGCTCCTCCCTTGAAACCCACATTTCTTTCAGGCCTCTGATCTATCATAACCTCCTCAGGGGTGTCACACACACCCCGTGTTCCTATCTATCCCCCGTCTCTGCTTTACTTTCTTCATTTGGCCATGACTCCCGGGCATATGCATATTCCTCTGTTTACTGGTGCGATGGACAGAACTGTGTCCCTCTCTCCCCAACTCATATATTTAAGCCCTAACCCCCAAGGTGATGAGGTCTTTAGGAGGTAATTAAGGTTAAATGAGGTTATAAAGGTGGGGTCCTAATCCAATAGGTTATGGTGACCTTATAAGAAGAAGAGTGATTTCCCCCTCCAACATGAGGGGGAGGAAAGGCCATGTGAGGACACGGCAAGAAGGTGGCCATCTGCATGCCAAGAAGAGAGGCCTCACCAGAAGCCAACCCTGCTGGCACCTTGATCGGGGACTTCCGGTCTCCAGAATTGTGAGAAAATACATTTCTGTTATTTAAGGCCCCTGGTCCGTGCTATTCTGTTATAGCAGCCCGAGCAGAACAAGACGGCTCTCTGCTGCACCCAACCCTGGAACAGTACCTGTATGTGGGGCACGCTCTGTAGCACATGCTGGACGGGCGGATCCCCCACAGCTATGTTTGCTTGGGTGGGTTCATGGATTATTGCCTTGGGGGTCAATTTTAACGTCTCTAGTCCAGGCTTACCTCCTGAAGCAACGTGCTGTGTGGTTCACACCTGTTGGGCAGGGAGTGGGTGGGGAATCAGAGAGAAAGGTGATACTCCAAGACTCAGGTACAATGACAGCACGGTCAAAGGGCACCCTGGGCAGAGGGTCCAAGGTGAGCCAAGGGATATATGGGCATGGGAGCCACGGAAGGGCCAGAGTGGCCACTCTGGCCTTGGGTGTCAAATGAGGTGACACAGAAAAGAGAGACCTGCAGAAGGTGTCAGGAAGGAAGAAGCCACTGCCCCTGGCTACCAAGTGGACCAGGGCTGGGCGGGCAGAGCCAAGGATGACCTCATGTTTCTGACCTGGGAGACTAAGTGACTGCTGGTGCCTTCCACCAAGACACGGGTGTTAATTACCCAGAACTGGAAGATAAGGCAGGAAGATCGCCGCGGGCTTCTCAACGTCACACTAGAACACTTGCTTTAGGCAACTCTGCTTGACTTATTTTCTATCCAACAGAGCCCAGGTGCTGCGAAGCTAGATGTCAACCAGACTGATAAGTTGCAAATGACTTGTGTCCGCTAGGGACGGAATGATTTCCATCCTTGGAAAATACGGCCCTTAAAGTTACTGGCTATTAATTTGCCCTTTGGGACATCAACCAGTTTTGATTCCTATGTAGCATCAGTCTCTGAAACAGCTTTGCTCTCCTGCTTGTTCCCTAAACAAGTGAGAGTCAAGTTTTTAACTTTGACACTTGCACTTGGGCCGGCAGAATACAAGAGGCAGAGGAAATCCCTCCTGTTTCTTGGTTTGGGAAATAGCTACCAGTTCTCTACGCCCACCCGACTCCCGGGCTCTGTGGACCCTTCCCCACCCTCCTTCCTGAGGAGCTGACTGCCCCTTCCTCCAGAAGCCCGATTCCACAGCATCCTGCCCAGCCCGCTGGCCTCGCTGGGCTCTGTGGGGTGTCGTCTCAGGACCAGGGAGCCCGGTTCCTTCTTGACGCCCACAGCGTCAGGCCAGGTACCAGGGACCCTACCTGCTCCCAGGGGCGCTGGAGGCCTCTCCTGGCTCTTGCACAGGAGAAATCCACAGGTTCCTCCCTCTTTGGTTAGTTTCAGTGGAGACGCAGCCAGATCTCTTAGGAGCTGCCCAAGACATCACACCCTCCTCCTGCAATCACAGGTGCGTCGGCGATGAATGGACCTAAACAGCCACCTGCACGGCTTTCCTCAACACGCCGAGGAGCCTTGTTTGGCAAAACTGTGAAGTCAACCTGCCTCTATCATCTCCCTGCGCTCAGCCCTCCCCTCCCCTCTCTAGGGGCTAGTCCGGGGCCATCCCCTCCCCATTAAGTAGTATTCATTGATAACCAGAGGGTCAGCAATACAGATTTCACCTCTCTATCAAACAAGCATTTTGTCAAAGGAGTGAAAGCATGAGGCTTGAAGAGAATTGTTTTAAGGCTAAACGTCTCAAGGTCGTACCATAGCCTGATAGGTTACAAACCAGGCTTTCTTCCCACTGCGTAAAAGTCTCAGTCCCTGTTCCCGTCCCCCACTCCACGCAGTCCCCTCTGCGCAGGACCCACCTGCAGGGGCTCGGGAAAGGTGGCTCCGAGTCTTTCATTCTCTGAGCTAAGGGCACCAGGTACTGGGTGAGGGGCGCTTTTCACCTGCCCCCATGCAGGAGCCTTCCCACAACCCTGGCTGCCCTGACACCTCTGCGAGGCTTCCCACTAGGCTGCTTCTCCTGCCAGCCAGCACCCAGCTTTGCTTCCCTTGGCAGCAAAACTCCAAGCTGCTGTCCACCCTTGATGGCTCCGGCCCCTCTTGAACCCAGTTGGCGGATCTCATCCCTCACTCTCTGCTGGTCAAGTGACACCTAGATCTTGGGGTCCCACAGAGAAGCCCCAGGGACTGCCGTGGGGTAAGGGGAGGCCTGTGTAGCAAGACTCCCTTCTCAATCTGAGCAGTGCCCTTTCTATGTGTCGGGGGTCCAGGCTTCTAAGTAAGGCTTCCTTTGAGGTTCCATCAAGCTGCTTTGAAACCTCTGACCGTGTCTAGATGTGCAACCGTCGAGGCACTGACTTGGGGAGGTGGGGAGGGGGCCTTGCCTAAGTCCCCCAGCCCACAGCAACATCAGGCCTGGGCTCCAGCCCACCTCCCTGTCTTGCAGGCGCCACCCACACAGAGCCTGCCTCTCTCCTTCCCTTTCCCGGGCCCAGGGGCCCAGGAGCCCGGGCCTTACAGAGCACACAGTGAAGGACACCCACTGTGGTGAAGTGCCTGTCAAGCGCATCCTCCCCTGTCACTAACTTCTAGTCCACAGGTTAGTGATGTGCGACCCTGGGGGGAATTCGGGCTGGGACATTTTTGGTAAGAAATGACGAGAGCTAACACATACAGCACTTACTCCATGCCAGGCCCTGCTTTATGAGCTCTGCGCACATTCATGCAGCTCTACGGGGGAGACCTTTCCCACTTGGGATATGAACCCAGACAGCTGCCTCCACTTTGGACTCCTGACACCTGCAGTGTAGGAGGCTAGGACACAGAGCTGTGTCCAAAGCCGCCCTAGCCGTGCAGAGTCAGAGACGCATCCAGGACGGGTGCGCCAGAGTTCGAAAAGGTACGAGCCTCAGTTTCCTCATCTGTAAAGTGGGCCTGCTGTTGAGGACCCAATTATGATGTGTATAAAGTGCCTAGAGCAGAGAGCGCTCACTAGATGCCGGCTACTGTCACTGTCATTAGCATCCCAGATCTGGAAACTCTGCCCAGGGGCTGCAGGAGTCTTGAGGGACTTGCAGTTTACCAAGAGTGGTGGACTCCGCCAAGGAGAAGGGAATCCAGGATGCTCGGAACATCACCACGCCCTCAGCAAAGGTAGCAGAGGGTGCCGGGGGGAAGAAGAGCAGGAGAAGGGGTAGGAGGAACAGCAGACCTGTGGGCCTGCTCCAAGCCAAGAGTCGCCTGTGGACCCACCAGGCTCCCAGGTCACCTTTGCAAGGCCAGGCCCCCATGGGCAGCTGTGCAGAGGGCAGCTGCAGAGGACTGGGGCCGCCACTCAGAGGGAGCAACAGGGTGGTGGATCAGGCTGTGCATATCTCTGCCGTGGGCACTACTCTCTCTTGCTCTGTTCTCTACACCTACCTGTACTCAGGCCCTCACAATCCAGCCTCCTTGCCGCCACCCCAGCCAGAGGGACCCTTGCCTCAGATGGCATCCCCCAGGGCTGCCCTAAAGGGAGGGTCTAGATCCTGCATTGCTTGCATCCCTGGCAGCGTCACACTACCTGGCATACAATGGGTGCCCCACGACTGTGGCTGAAAATGGCATATGGTTTACACAGACTCAGCACCTGCTGTTTGCCAGGCAGTGCTGGGCACACACTCTGGGGCCACAAATGTATGGACACAAGTCCGTGCCACCCTTGGAGAGCTCACATTTGGTGGGGACAGGGACGTAGAAAATTTCAGGACAGTGTCATCTAATACAACCTGAGGGGCAGGGATCCAGAAGGGTCAGGGAATGTTCCCAGGGGAGATGGTGCCTCTAATCCAACCGCCCACTTACAGACAAGGAAGCAGAGCTCAGATAGGAAAAGTGATCTTCCCAAGTTAATGACAGCAGGTCAGGAACCACATAAGAGCTGAAAGGCAGTTCTCCCAGCCCCAGGTCAGAATTCCTTCCAGAGCAAGGGTGCTCACCCTCACGACTGACGTTTCTTTACGGGCCTGACCATTCTTTACGGTGAGGGCTGCCTGTGCCTCACAGAATGCCTGTGCCTCTGCCCACTAGATGCCAGTGGTACCCTCCCTATCAACCGTGACATCCGAACGCCTCCAGACCTTACCAAACGTCCACTGAGGAGCAAAACTGCCCTCGGTCGAGAGCTACGAGTCTAGAACTTGGGAAATCTGAACCGAGATGAGAGAGACATTAGTCAAAGTCAAGCTCTGGGCCACAGATGTGGACGAAAAAGTCTGCTGTCAGGGCTGGGCCAGCCTTGCAAATAGGCACCAGGCTTACCAGCCCAGGCTCACTTTTTACCCGTGTGCCTGCACTTCTGAGATCCCTTAGATTTGCGTCTCGCTTGTAACTTTTTCAAAGTGCTTCAGCTCACCACACCCCTGTGAGGTGTATAACAGAAAATATTCTGTTATTTTCCTCATTCTACAGATGAGGAAATTGAGGTTCCAGAAGCTTAGATGCACCAAAGTCACCCAGTGAGCTAGTGGCCAACCCCGGCTGGAACTCCCCCCCGATGGAGCCGCCCCAAGACAGAGACTGACAGGGCGGAGAGAAGAAGGTCTTTCAACTTCTGCATCTACTTCTGGAAGCCTGTGTCCCTAGAACTCAAATCCATTAGTTCCTAACAATCCCCAGGGGCACGGTAACTCTGGTCTCTTACAGATGAGAACTACGGAGGCTCAGAGAGGACAAGAGCACATCCAATTGCACACGAGAAGGCCTGGAGGGGAGCTGGGCGCTAGCCCTCTTCCCTCAGTGCCAGCTCACCTCCAGGCTGGGCCCGAAGGGTCTGGGCCGCTCCCAGGCCATGACTGCGCCCCTTAGACCCTGCCTGACCAGTGGGTCCTTCCAGGCACTTAGCGGGCACCACTCCCCATCAACATGGAACATCTGGTACTTATACCTCCCTCCCTCTGACGCAGGCAGGGGAGGCCTGAGAGAATGTTTTCATCTGTGAATCAGTTCTGCTATTAAGAGTAACCCTTCTATTGCTAATTATTGGTGATAGCAATGGTTCACACGTTTGTGCATTTATTACACACCAGGAACAATCCTGGGGGCCATTAAAGCCCTACTCACGAAAGTGTGCTGCAGCCCCACGGGGCAGGAGTTATTGGCCCCACTTTACAGATAGTCAAGCTGAGTTTCAGACAGGTTAAGGAGCTTTACGGCCAGTACGTGTGGGTGACGGGATCCCAACTCAGACCTGGTTGACTCTGAGGCTCTGTGCTTCTCCCACCGCATCGAGACCCCAGAACTCCAAGGGGGCACAAATGGGCAAATATACCAGAAAAGACAAACTCATTAAAGCCTGAAGTGGGTTTTTTTAGCAAGTTGAATAAACCATCCGTAGTCTTGTGCATCCAATCCAGCCTGTAAAGAAATCCCTTCTCCTTAGAAATCACAAAGGTAAACTTCAGGCTGCCAGACCTGTGAGCATGGTGGGCTCGGTTAAGAAGGGTCTGTAGTACTAAGTAGAGTGAGCCTGGCTGCTGCCCCCGGCCTCTGGTGGTCCCAGGAGGGCCCAGGAAATGGGGAAAGAGCAATGTAGTGTTTTCCCGAGTACCAACCACCCCACTGCAGTCTCCAGATGGGGAAAGGATAGGGGATAGTGGGCAGGCTAGTGCCCCCAGGAAACATGGGTCCTCAAGCACAGCGGTGTGGGATGCCCACCTACCCCTACCTGCATTGCCTATGGAGTCACCTGTCATAGATTCCTCCTGCCAGGGTCAGCATCCATCCAGCCAAGTGCAGGCCCAGTTTGGGCAATTTTCTTCCCCAACTAAAATGTGAAGTTCAAGGTGGCATTTCTCAGAACCCCCTTGAGCAAGTCCCTTCTCTCTCGGCCTCCTGAACTCACCCACAAAAGGTGTGATGCCGCCCAGTGGGTTCTGAAGGGCACATGGCCGTGGACTTCAGGTAAAGAACCAGCCCTGGGCTCTGAATGGAGCCGGGCCTTGCTTCCTGGCCCTGGGCCCCTTCCTGCCCTCAGCAGCCGTTTGCAGGGGGTTGGGGCGCATCCCTAGGCCAGAGAGAGGGGTTGTGGGGTAGTCCAGCGGCAAGGACAGGTTCTTCCTCCTCCGCTCTCTGGGCCTCTGGGTCTCAGTCCCAGGAGCTGGAGCCTGGCAAGGTCAGCAGAGTGCTGAGGCAGGCAGGATGCCCATCCTCCTCTGAGAGGACAGCAGGGGCACACAGGTGACAGGAACAGGACAGGCTGGCCCTTCCCCACAGTCCAGAGGGGCAGGGCGCAGAGGATAAGTTACAGGCCTGGTGGGTCAAGGTCCCCTTCACAATGGGTGTGCCCTGGAGGGGCTCCTTCTAACCTGCCCAGAAGTGGGAGGGAGGTACCGAGGGTTGGGAAGCAACTCTAAGGGTCCCTGTCAGGGGTCTCAGGGAAGCCATCAGTGTCTGAGTTAAGAGTAGGTCTGTCTCCTCAGTTAATATTTTATTGAGACCGAAACGTGGCGCCTGAGGGTTTGGTTACTTATCCCTGAGCCTTGCCTGGGGAAGGGGACTGTGGGCTAAGAGTCGAAGGAACGGCCCATCACTCAGCAGAGGTTTTATGTTACTCGCTGCTGCAGCCTGATGCCCTGGGCTGAGGGTCCTTCCTGTAATCTTCACCCTGTGCCACCCCCCACCACCGGGCGGCCAAGCCGGCCGTGCTCACTGGGGGCGGCTAAGACCGGCGGGCCTAGGACAGCCAGGGGTGCCCTCTCAAGGTGTCACCAGCATCTCACTCACACCCACCCCAAGCGCCGCGGCTCCATCCCCTCTGGAACTCTTCAGAGCCCGAGCCTTCTCTGCCCCCTTAGTCCCAGGCCAGCCCCCCGGAGCCGGGAGGGGGCGGCGGCCGAGGCGGGCAGGGCCGCGGAGCGCAGCGTCCCTGAGGGCCGCTCCTCGCCGGACCCGGGAACCCGCACCCCGGAGCGCAAGTGCTGTTCCCTCCCCTCTGACCGCTGGCCCCCGGCGCAGGGCAGCGGAGGGGCGGGTGGCCGTGCGTTACCTTCCATGGACATGGGCTCCAGGATGCCGAACTGCTTGAGGACGGCGATGAACAGCAGTACCACCACTGCCATGGCGCAGAGCTCCATGCCCTGGATGCCCATGGCGGCCCGGGCTACCTGGGGCCGGGGCGTGCCCCTCGCCCGCTAGCTGCCTCTGGAGGCACAGGGGCCGGTGCAGCCTGCCCGGCCTCTAGGGGAGACGGCGGCTCACATGCCCCAGGCAGGCGGCGCTGCGGGTGTCGGCGGGGCCGGGGCCCCGCGGAGGGCGGCGGCGGCGGCGGCGAGCTGGGACCGGCCAGGAGGTTGGACCCCGCGCGGCGGCCGAGCAGAGCGCAACTTTCCAAGTCAGCCGGCAAACTTCGAGGCGCGGCGGCGCGGAGCGCAGCTCGGGCAGCCGGCGCGGGCCAGAGGTGCCTCCATGCCCGGCGCGGGCGCTGCGCCTCTTTCGCCCCCTCTCCAGCCTCACGGGCTCCGGGGCGCGGGGTCTGCGGGGGTCCCGGGCGCTCCCGGGCGCTCCCGGCTGCCCCAGCCTCCATCGCGGCTCCCGGCGCGCTCATTGGCCTAGGCGCGGCGACCACCCGGGGAGGAGTCCCCTGCGGCCCCCCCCACCCCGCGCCAGCCCGGGAAGGGGCGGAGGGAGGCGGCCCCGCCCCGCACGGGCCAGCCCTCAGACGGAGTCTGGCTCCGAGCCACCGCTACCCGGCCAGCCCCCGGGAGGCCGCGCGGTCGGCGGTTTCACTGAACCGCCCGTGCAGGGTGGGGCCGAGTGGCTGGGCAGGGGGCCGGGGCTGGAGAGGAAGGGAGACGCAGCGCCGCTCCCCTCTCCTGGCGGAGGAGCACTGAGCCTGGCCACCGCCAATCTCCGCCCGGCGGGCCAGCGCAGAGCTGGCCTTCGGAGGATCCGGGAAGCCCTCTCGCCCCAGGGTATTTCCCACAACCATCATTCCAAGGCCCGAGATTGAACTTGGCCCGCGTCTGGCCCCCGCTGAAAATGGAAAAGTTGGTATCCAAAGTTCAGGAAACCCGCATGCGCTCGAGGCTTTAGGAGGGAGTTGGGCTTTGGCATTAGAGTCTATGGAGCTGAGTTCAGATTCTGACTTTGCTGCGTGACCTTGGTCGAGTCACGGACTTGCCGCCGCCTCCTCCTCCTCCTCCCCAAAGAGGGGCGGGTGCCTGCCTTTCCGGCTGTGGGAAAGAGCTGAGCGGATGCCAAGTGCTACGCGCGGGTAGCGCAAGGGAGTGCTAAATCGTTGTGGATCGATTTCTTCCAGCCCGGGGTCACTGGGTAGAAAAGGAAAGCCGCGGAAAGGAAGGAGAGAGGAAGGGGAGAGGAGGGGGCGTGGCAGGGCGGGGCCCGGAATCCTCCAAGCCCCCAAACTCCGGGACTTGAGGGCCGGAGCCGTGACTCTCTGCTGCCCTCCAGCGGGCGCTCCGCACCGCGGTGTCCTCACCAGCCCCAAGACTCCAGGCGCTGGAAGCGTGCGCTGCTGTGAACATCAAGTTCTCCTTTTCTCTGTTGTGTTAGTGGAGGGGGAAATCCAGCCCCGTACCACGCTTGTGAGCGTTAACCCTGTTTGGACCTGGGGCCTGAACAATAGCAGCTTCCATTTATGGAGCCTCTACTACCACTCTGTCATTCATTCAACAAATACTGAGAGTGTACTGCGTCCCAGGCGCAGGGGACAGGTCCCAGGGCAGGGCAGGGCGGGAAACCGCCGCGTGCGCCGCTGAGGGCCCCGCAGGAGCTGCAAGCGAGCCAAGCCTTTAGCTTTACTTGTAATCCTTAAGGGCTCCCCCAGTGGGCATTCCTCTTCCCCCATTTTACAGGTGAGAAAACCGAGACCTAGAGGGTGGATTATGGAAGGGGATATAGGTGCAGCCCAGGCCTGCTGGATGCCAGAGCAGATGCTTTCCCAGGAAACCGCACTGCTCCTGGTGGAAGCTGAAGCAGGGAGAGGCTGTGACGTCTCTTTCCGCCTGTGCAGTTCAACCTCACTATTTAACGCACCTGGTGAAAAGACTGAGTTATTGGAGATATTTTTAAAGAACTGTAAATGCACAGCTTTCAATTCCATTTAAGTGGGCATGTGGTGCGTCTCCACTGACCAAAGGCAAGAGGTCTAAGTAGAGATGCTAACGATTGCAGGCGGATGTGGTTCTGTTAGAGCCCATGAGTTGCTTGTGTGTAAAAGTCTAGAAAGGTTAAAAAGCCTCCAGCCATCTAACTTACACACTCAAGTGCTGAGCAAGATCTAGCCTGTGTCGCAGCTAGTTCCCACCAGTCCTCGCTCGACAGCCTGGTTAAAAGCCCAGCGATGCGAAACCTCCCTAAGCCTGTTCCTCATCCGTAAAACGGGGGTGATAATCCAACCTCTCCAGGGGCTTGTAAAGGATTGAATAAGACGAGGACTGGCATGTGTCGTGGGCTCCGACGGGGGCGGGTCCTCCTGAGCTGCCAGCCCTGCTCCCTGCCTCAGTTTCCCCTGGTGCTCCCGAGCATCTCCCCTGTGAAAGCTTCAGTGACTGCCCATAAACACTGAGCTAGAAACGAGACATCGATCTCTGGCTCTGCGGTGTAAAATATTAACGACGCCTAAGTGGATACCGGGGCTGAGAGCAGAATGTCCGCTCGGCCTTGGCAGCCCGGGCCAGGGGCCTAATGGATGGGAAGCTGATTCCCCTGCTCGTTCAGTAGCCCGGGGCCTGCCAGCTCTGGGGCCAACCTAGGTCCACTGAGGCTGTGCTGGCAGACCTGTCACACCTCCTCTTGCCCAGGACCTAGAGAGGGGAGCTGGCAGACAATCCCCCAAGTCCCATACCTCCTCCCCACACCCATGAAGTGCCAGGCCAGGCCTTTCCCAGCTGCCTCTAGCTCCCCCCAGGGCGGAATTTGCCCTGGCATGCACTCACCCCTCCCCCACTCCCCAAAGGCAAGCTGGGTGTCGGCAGTGCTCCGTGCCAGCTCCCTGCCTTGGGGGAGAGGCAGGCTCAGGGGAGGGGCACAGACACAGAAATCTCTGCAGGGCAGGGGGCTGAGGGCTGCCACAGATGTAGAGAAATAAGAGGGAGCCATTGGCTCTTCCTCAGATGACGAGGGAAGCCTGGAGGGCCCTGAGCCCTCGCTGGAGGTCCCCGAGGCACTGGTGTCCTGATCTAACTTAGAACGTTTCAGAGACCCAGCTGCTTTGGAGCTGGGTAGGGTGCCCTCTAAACCTAGGCTTGCACCCCGATGCCTCAGGTTACGGTTTTCCTTTGTCCTGGAATTTTGGGGGGGGGTGGCCTGGAATATTTTTGATGCCACTCCAGTTCTGCCTCCAGGAAACCAGCCCGGATCACACCACCAACCGCCTGCACTAACCCTCTCTCCCCTGAACCCGCGAGGCCTCCGCTGCGTGGGCCACACCTTCTGCGCTGTGTGTCTCAGCTGTCAGCCCAGACATCTTCCGTGTCGTCCGCGCTGCCCCGCCGCTCTTGTGGGCGGGGACACTGTCAGTTTGGCCAACATTCATTGGATGCCGCCTGCCTGCTGTTGCTGATCACCTAGCTGCCCAAGGATTTCAAGAGGTCTTTCGACTCTTAAGGGAGGAATGGGGACGGACACATGCTGTTTAGAGGGACACGTTGCCTGCAAACAGCCAGCAAGTTAGTTATTCCTGTCCCAACTCTCTGGAGGGCAGGCCTCCCTTGGTTCTAGTGCATTCTACTGGGCAGAGCAGGCGTTATGCCATTTATTCATCCTTCTCATATTTCATAACAACCAGACAAGAATTCCACAGGCCAAAGAAATGCCTCTAGGACTCCTCCCCGTGATGTCCCAGGGCTCCTCAAATAAAGCTCAGCCAAAGCCGAACACTCAGTCTTGCCCCACCCCAGCCCCTCCTCAAGCTCCCTGTCTCAACTGCTCAGGCCAGACCCCCGGCTCTTAGACGGGGCTCTGCCTGTCCCCGCTCCTGCCCAGTCCGTCACCTAGCTCTGGCACCGTGCCTCTTTCTCATCCATCTCTGCTCCTAGTGGCAACCGGCCCAGCCACGCCATCGTCCCTCTCCCCTGTACTCGCGACATCACCCGCTGCCCCAATGCCTCTCCCCACCTCCGCTCTGTCCTCCTATCTCTTCTCCATTCGGCAGCCAGAATGCTCATCTCTAGGTGAATGTCAGGTCCCATCCTTCCCTGGCTTGGGAATCCCCAGTGGCTCTTGGAGTCAACACTGGTTGTGTTTGCCTGCTCGGTATCCCTCCCCCTGATTTGGTAACAGCACCCTGATTTCCTTTGTTGAACCCCCTGCCCCTGCCAGCCTCAGGCCAGTGATTTCAGGGGTTTGGGGATATGACTGGTCGATCAGCATCAGTTCCTCTTTTCCTGCTCCACAACACCCCTCTGCTGCCATGTGATTGGTTCAGGGACGGGCACCAGATGGGAGCCAGGATGATAAGAGACCTCGTGGGACTGGCCCTGGACAAGCAGGGGAGAAGCACTCTCTCTTACTATGGCAGCTAAGTGGCCACCCCGCCACCATGTGAGGCCAACGAGCCTGAGAATGTAGTCACCTCATGAGAAAGCACAGCAAAATGTAGAGAGAAAGAAACTGAGTCCGGCACACAATACCGTGTGCCTGGATCCAGCTGTGCCTGATGGCACATTCAAACCTATATCTTTCAGTTAGAGGAGCCAATAAATCCTCCTATTGTTGCTTAAGCCAGTGTGAGTTGGGTTGCTGTCCCTTGCAACCAAGATGGTCCCGATGAATGCATTTTCCACCACTCACAGAACAAAGGCCAAAATCCATAACAAACCCCATAAGAGCAGCGGACATCTTCTGAGCACTTGCTGTGTACCAGGCACTTCAGCACAGCTCATGTCCCTCATTCCTCACACATCCCGATAAGGCAGGGGCTTGGCAAGAGGAAGACATTGAAGCACAGAGTGGTTAATGCTTTAAGGGCACACAGCTGATAAACCACAGCGTTAGGATTTGAACCCAAGCAGTCTAGGCGGACTCTCAACCACTGCGCGGCCAGGGAAGCCCCAGATCCTGTGAATTTAGTTCAACGCCACCCTGTCCCTGTAGACCTATGTGGTCAGGCTCCTCCTCCTCTCCTTTGCTCACGTGACCCCAGCCACACTTGCAGGTACCAGGACTCTCCCATCCCCAGGTCTCTGTGCAGGCTCCTCCCTGAGCTGTAGTACCCTTCCTCCTCCTCCCCTACACACATCCTACTCGTCCTTTGGTTCTCAGCTTAATGTCACATCTGCAGAGGTGACTTCCCTGCCCTCCTCCCCTTTATTAGTCTCTACGTGGCCCCCATCCCGTTCCCTTTTTGCAGTTATCACAGTGTGAACTTAGATATTTATTTGTGTATTGATTTATCTGTTTATGCTCTCCCACTAGATTGTAACATTCCTGAAGATACGGGTATTACCTGCCTCGTATGAGTATTTGCAAAATGTCAGACGATGCCTTTTCTCCAATTATTACAGCAGAGGGTGTCCTGTGTCACTAGCAAGAGCATTAGACTGGGAGTCCAGGAGAACCAGGGCCAAGTCCCTAGTTCCAACCCTAGCCTGTTAACAGACTTGGCCAAGGCATACCACCTCTCTGAGCCTTCCTTTCCTTCTTGCAAAATGGGGTAACTTGCTGACATTTACCTGCCGGTCACACTATGAGCTATGAGCATCTGATAAGCTGATGGATGTGAAAGAATCCAAAAACACACACGAGGGACCTTGTTCCTGAAGGAGCCTGCTTCCTCGGAGCCACGACCAGTTCTCTTTGCCTTGTAGCATCACCCAAGCGCTGCAATCAAACAGACCCGTGGGGCCACACAGAACCCATCCACTCAAGCTCTGTTCCAGCCCAGCTTCAGATGAAATGTGAGAGATTTATGGCCACAGGTAACAGAAAAGCTCCATTCATTAGCTTAAACTATAAGGAACTATAGCATGTCACACACAGGAAGTCCAGTAGGAGGCTGGCTCCAGGGGCAGTCAGCTCAGATCCAGCAGTATATTTAAGGATCTGGGATCTTGTGTCCACCTACACTGCCAGCCACAGAGCATCTACCTTATCCACAGTGTATTGACCTCATGATCACAAGATGAATGCCTAGTTCCAGACATCACACCCCGACATGACAACGTCCTGGGAAAGAAGGGACCATCTCTTCCTATGTCTCTTTCTTACAGCAAGGAAAACTTTTCCATTAAGCTTCTCATGAACAATCCCTCATGTTTCATTGGCTGGAATTGTTTCACATGCCATCCCTAAATCAGCTGCTGGCAAGAGGAGTGAGACCACCACTGTAGCAGAGACTGCTAGCCCTCCATCAAAACTCATTCTCTTCTCTTCTACAGTAAAAAAATGTCTTAACCAGGGACATGGCTGCCTGATAGTGACAGCATTTCTCAGACTCCTTTGCAATTAGGGGTGGCCATGTGACTAAGTTCTTGCCAGTGGAAGTGATGGGCTGCTTTGAGCACACTCACTTAAGACAGTGAGTAAGTCTACTACTCATTGTCTCTTCTCTTTTCCCACTGGCTGGAACCCAGACATGTTGATGACCAGACTCAGCCATGTAGATCATGACAAACTTGGGAAGGGGCTGGGGGGATGGTACCACAAGATGGAAGGGCTCTGGCTCCCTGAATGACCACATGGAGCACAGCCTCCCACCCATCTGGACCACTCACCATGAGCTGTTAAGGGAGAAATAAATAAACTTTTAAAAAGATCAAGTGTAAGTTGGCTGTTTTGAAAGTAGAAGTGGAAGAGAAGAAGGAAATACCAGATATTGAAGGCTTCACAGGGCTGGAAAAGGAAAGTGCTTTTGGACCAAACAGAAGACAAAAGTGCAAAAAAGCATCTTTCAAGGGTCCTTTAAGATTTACCAGCTGGGACTTCCCTGGTGGAACAGTGGTTAAGAATCCGCCTGCCAATGCAGGCGACGCAGATTTGAGCCCTGGTCTGGGAAGATCCCACATGCCGTGGAGCAACGAAGCCCGTGCACCACAACTACTGAGCCTGCGCTCTAGAGCCCACGAGCCACAACTACTGAGCCCACGTGCCACAACTACTGAAGCCCGCGCGCCCAGAGCCCGTGCTCCGCGACAAAAAGAAGCCACCACAATGAGAAGCCCGCACATCGCAACAAAGACCCATGCAGCCAAAAATAACTAACTAAATAAATTTATAATAAAAAAATAAAGATTCACCAGCCGAACATTTAGCCAAACAAAGGTGAGAGGAAGTGATGGGTAGGACAAGGAAGCCAAGAAATAGAGCAGCTGTCAGAACTATATTCGGAAGAGAACTTTGTCAATGGTTACTGACCAAGGAACCAACTGGAAGCAAATGGATCAGAAACTGACCAAGTCTTTGAGGGAATTATATTGTGGTCAGAAGCCTAGTCCCCAAAAGCCTGTGTCTAATTAAGACTTACCATAACTCTTGGGCCTCCCAACTTGCACTAGCAGAAAACTTGTGCAGCTCTATGGCCTCATAGGAGGGCACACCTCCCAACACCTACTTCCAATGTGGCCAAATGAACACAAATGGGAAATGGAGAGGGAAGGTCCTCCTGGAGGGTAAGGCTGGGACCTTGGAGGAGGGGACATGGTAGGTGGTCTCAGAGAGCAGAACTGGGCCGGTTGAGCTTTCTCATTTCACTGCCAGGGCAGGTAGCCCAGGAATCCTCCCTATACAAATCCTCATTGTACGTGTTTCCTGAAGTCAGATAGTGAGAGTTATTTTTAGTGAGTTTCTTAGGGAACCATTGACTGAAACCGCCCACCCTGGCAAGTCACGATAATGACAGCTTGCATGAGCTATCTCACAACAGGAGGTCCCAATAAGGAACAAAGAACTAACAAGCTACCACCAGCTGGAAGAATCCGGGAGGGGCCAAAAGGAGGAAGGAGACATCAGCCCATAATATGTCCTGCCAACCTCCCAGAGACCTTCGAGCTGGAATCCATCTTGGCTGAGAGATGTAAGCACCACCAGGAAGGACCCTGAGTCAGACCAAATATGGGCACAAGCAAGATGATTGGCCAGAGACAACCTGGAAACTAACCCCATTACCATAAAACCTGAGACTGCGAGCCACGTGCAGAGCAGTTCTCGTGGGTTCCCTTACCCCACTGCTCTCCGTCCAGGCGCCCTTTTCCAATAAAGTCTTTTGCTTTGTCAGCACGTGTGTGTCCTCAGACAATTCATTTCCAAGTGTTAGATAAGAGCCCACTCTCTGGCCCTGGATGAGGTCCCCCTTCCTGCAACAAGTTCAGGTCATGAGTAATTTGTTATCCAAATCTATCAGATTCCTGAGTTTTGGATAACAAACATGAGAGTCCATGAAGGAAAGACAGCTCAAAAATTTATCTGACTCTGTGCAGTTCCTGAGTTTGGATAGGGAGAGTTCTGACAGCAATGATACTTCTATTTGTAATTTCCATCTAGCAGGATTTGAGAGTTGCAATGGACCACTGTCTACTGTGTGTTTCCCGTTCTTACCTTACCTCCCTTACATTGGGAGGAAGTGTGCTATAGACATGGAAGAAGGATGGGCACAGGTGTTTGCTGGTGAACAGGGACAGAGACTGCCAGTCCCCCACCAAAATTCATTCTACCCTCTGTGGTGACAAACAGAGTTGTTCCTGAACACATGGAGCTTGGGACTGCATTTCCAAAACACCCACGGCCTGGAAATGTGATTAAGTTCCCTCCAGCAGAATGTGAACAGAGGTGAAGTGCGCCCTTTCTGGGTGGAGCCCTTACTGCACTGGGCATAGCTTCCCCTCCCCAACCCTACCGCTGGAGCCCATATGCGGTGGTGACCAGCCTTAACCATGTAACAGTGACACAGCTCTAGGGGTTGGCAAAGCCACAAGGTGGAAGGCACCTGAATATCTGTGTAGAGCAGAGCCTCCGACCAACCTGAACACAGAGCTCAAGATGGTCAAAGAGAGAGAAGTAAACGTCTTTGTTCTTAAGCTACTGGGTTTTGGGCGTCTCACTGTTACAGCACCTGAGCTACCCGAATTAATACAAATGTGATGGCTCAGATCAGTCAGGACCCCTCCCTGGGGCGGGGAAGAAGGCTCGGCTCTTCTCATGGTTGAATCTGGGGCTGAAACCAGAGCTCTCTAAAGAGGGAGAAGGTAAGGGGTAGATTCGGGCAAATAAGCAACAGTGTCTGCATGAATACCCCTCTCCTTATAGTATCTAAGCCCAAGGCCCAAGGTCTCACCCCTCTACCCTCTGAGTAAAGAGATATTAAGTAAAGAGAGTCAATTTCCTCCAATGCAGAGTCTTAAAAAGGGCTGTGTCTCACCAGCCTCTACTGACAGGCCTCTCCTTGGGTGGGGCTTAGACAAGTCAATGCCACAGGTATTTATTGAGCCCTTACTCCATGGGTGGTCCTGGTGAGCGGTCTGCAGAGGAGTCAGCCTCCTGTGAAGACATTCCTTAGATGGGCCATTATAAAAGTACAAGTTCAAGAATACGCACCGCCATTCACTGAGCCAGGTACCTGCTAAATGCTTTATGAGAATTACCTGGTTTCATCCCCACATCAACTCTAACAATGGAGGAAACAACATCATTTACCCTTGTGGCAGAGACTTCTGGTTACATAGACTTAGTATCTGTTCTTCCCTTCTTTCTCTCTAACAGAATCCTAATTTTGTAGAGGGGCAACCATGTGTTCTGCCCAAAAAACCCCACTACATTTCCCAGCTTCCTTTGTGGCTAGAGATGGCCACATGACTCAGTTTGGGCCAATGAGATATAAGCAGAAGGCATTGGGTGGGGCTCCTAGGAAACCATCCTAAAGGGTGTGGGACAGACATAGGCCTCTTTGCGTTTCTTCCCCCCCTGCTTTCTGGAATGGGGTTATGATGGCGGTACCGGGAGCCACGAGAGAAGAATACAGGATTCTGCTGACTTGAGCTGCCAAATTAAACCTAACAACTACCTACCTCTGGATTTCTCATTACTTGAGAAAACTAAACCCCTGTCTCATTTAAGTCATCATTACTTAGGTTTTCTGTTCCATGAAGCTGAGGAGAAACTGAGGCTTAGGAGATGTACCCCAAGTGTTCACAGCTGGTAAGAGGCAGAGCCAGGGCTTGAAGTCAGTGCCACAGAGAGATGGCTGCGTGCCCCACAACCACTTCCCCTCCATCCTGTCCTTGAGGCCTCTTCCTTGCCAGTCTTCGAGGTGAGAACTTCCTTCTAAAGGTCCAGTCCCCACCTGAGGTCTCCAGCTGTTTGTCCTCTGCTGTTCCTCACTATCTCCAGGTTGCCTCACTCTCTAGCCCAGTAGTCGAGTGGGTTTTCTTGGCCCCCAATCGTCATCAGCACTCTCCAGCCTACCTTCCTGCCTTTCCTCTCTGGCCCTGCTGCTCCAAGAACAACCGTGGAAGCATAGAAGCCCACGATGAGGACAGAGGAGAGCTTGGCTGAAAGATGAGGGTGGCCTGGATTGAAGGAGAGGCGGAAGGTCTGGACAGGAGGGAACCTCACTGACAGAATGAATGAAGCCGACAGATTCTGCACATCCCAAATGCAGCTGGGGAGGAAAAGCTGTCGCTTTTAAGTCTCTGCTGCTGATACAGCGATACAGTGATTTTCTCATAACTTACTATTTATAACAAAATGGTAAAAAAAAATTGAGATCGTTTCTAAATGGCAGTGAAGTGTAGAGGTTAATAGTGCAGGCTTTGTAGTCAGGCTGCATGGGTTCAAATCCTGGCTTTTCCACTTATTAGCCATGTGATCTTAGGCAAGTAACTTAACCTCAATATGACTCAGTTTCTGCAACTACAAATGAGAATGGTAATACCTATATCACAGAGTGAGTGTGAGGGTAAAATAAATTAGTACACGTAAAACACTTAGAACAGTGTCCTTTGCCCATTTGAGGGCTGTAGATTCTGTTATTACAGAGAAAGGATTTGTTGCACATCCTAATAACACTCAGAGACCAAGCAGGAACATGGGTGAGTTTGAATACATCGGTCTTTTTAACCATACAAATGCCACTACCTCTCTCAGCTCCCTTGAGTGCAGAAAAGGAAGTTCCAATCACAATGGATTAGCTGGTATCAGACTTACCTTACCACTGAAAACAACTGGACAAAAGTTAACAGAAACAACCCAGAGATGACCCAGATGCTGGAGTTAGCAGATAAGGACTTCAAAATAACTATAATGAATATGTTTTAAAAAATGGAAAAAGAAAAAAAAAATGGAAAAAGAAATGAATGAAAAGATGAAATTTTAACAGAGAATTGGGATTTTGTATCAGTTAGGGTTTGCCAAGGGAAGCAGAACTACCATGAGTGATTTGGAATAAGGGCTTTATTATAAGAACTAGTCCTTTCACAGTTGTGGCAGTTCAGTAAAGAAGTCTATGGAAGGCTGTTCCCTCTACGTATCCCTGAAGTTGCTGTAGGTCAGTAGCACCAGAAGACAGGAAAAACAAAAAAACAAAACAACAACAAAAAAAAACAAGGACAGGAAATGAAGGTAAGAACAAATTGGAACCCACATCTGTCTCCCCCCCCGCCTTCAACCCTGACGACACAGGTGACCCACAGAAGCTGATTCCATCTGCCACACAGAGCTGCACATGTGCCTGGCCCAGTATTCAACAGAAAATTAAAAGTCGTGTCAAGAAACAAGAAAATACAGCTCACACTCAGGAAAAGAAGCAGTCAAAAGAAACTGTCTCTGAGTATCACGAGGTGCCAGATTTAGCAAAGGCTTCAGAGTAGCTATTAAAATGTATTCAAAGAACTTAAGGAAATCATATCTTAAAAAGTAAATGAAAAAGTGACCAATGACTTAGGGGATAGAGCTCAATAAAGTGATAGAAAATATAAAAGAACCAAATGGAAATTCTGGAGATGAAAAGAACTGAAATTTAAAAATTTGTTAGAGGGGTTCAATAGCAGATTTGAACTGGCAGAAGAATCAGTAAACTTGAAGACAGATTAATAGGAATTATCAAAACTAAAGAACAGAGAGGAAAAAAACATTAAAGAAAGATGAAAGGAGTTTCAGATACTTGTGGGCAAATATTAAACATACCAACATATATGTGATGAGAGTCCCAGAAGGAGAAAGGAGCAGAAAAAATATTTGGAGAAATATTAGCCCCAAATCCCCCGGTTTGATGAAAAACATAAATCTACAGATCCAAGAAGCTCAAATAATCCAAAATATAATCATGAAGATATCCATACCTATACACATCATAGTCAGTAGTTGAAAAACAAAGACAGAGAGAAAAGCTCAACGGCAGCAAAGGAAAATTGACACATCATATACAGACAACAATATGAATTTAAGCTGATTTCCCATCAGAAATTATGGAGGCTGGAAAGCAGTGGAATGACATAATTAAGGTGCTGAAAGAAAAGACAAACTATCATCCGAGAATTCTTTATTCAGCCAAAACTATCCTTCAGAAATGAAGATAAAGACATTCCCAGATAAACAGAGACCGAGAGAATTCATTGCTATCAGACCTGCCTTATGAGAAATACTAAAGGAAGTCCTTCAGGCTGAAAGAAAACAATTTAAATCCACAGTAAAAAAATGAAGGGTGCCAGAAATTGTAAATATGTGAATAAATTTAAAAGACTGCATAAATATATTTTTAAAAAGCTCTACTCTTAAGTTCTTTAAAAGACATAAGTTTGCATAAACCAATAATTATAACACTGTATGCTTTGGCTTATAACATGCATAGATACAATATATGTGATGATAAAAGGAGGAGAGAGAAAAAGAATATTGAAGGAACATTTTTATATTTTACTGGAATTAATTTAATATTATTCTGAAGTAAACTGTGATAAATTAAAATGTATACTGTAATCCCTAGAAGACCCACTAAGCAAGTAACTCAAAATAATATTTTTAAAAATCAACAGGGGAGGGCTTCCCTGGTGGCGCAGTGGTTGAGAGTCCGCCTGCCGATACAGGGGACATGGGTTCGTGCCCCGGCCTGGGAAGAGCCCACATGCCCCGCGGCTGGGCCCGTGAGCCACGGCCGCTGAGGCTGCGCGTCCGGAGCCTGTGCTCCGCAACGGGAGAGGCCACAACAGTGAGAGGCCCGCGTACCACAAAAAAAAAAAAAAAAAAAAAAATCAATAGGGGAATTTAAATGGTACAGTAATTAACACAACAAATGTCAGTAAAGGAGGAAGGGAGAACAAAAAGGAGACAATTAGAAAAGAAGTTGTAAGATGGCAGAGGTAAATCCAACCAAAACAATAATTACGTGTGAATGGATGAAAAATGAATGCAAGAAAAAAAACAGAAAAGAATATAAGGAAGATATGGGACAAAGGGAAAAGTTTAAAAAGCCTAACAAATGTGTAATTAGAGTCCCAGAAGAAGAGGAGAGAGAGAAAGGGACAGAATTAAAATCTGAAGAAATAATGGTAGAAAAATTCCCAAAACTGATGAAAGATATCAACACGCAGTTTCAACAAGCTCAACAAAACCCAGGCAGAATGAATACAAAGAAAACCACAGCTGGGCATGTCATGGCCAAACTGCTGAAAACCAAACATAAGGAGAAAACCTTAAAGGCATCCAGAGGAAAAAAGACATCCAAGGGAATAACAGTACAAATGATGATAGACTTTGCAACAAAAATCATAGAAGCCAGAATACAATGGAATAACACTTTTTTCAAAGTACTCAAAGAGGACAACTTATAATTCTATACCCAGCAAAAATTAAGACATTCAGAGTTTAAAACAGAGAATTTGTCATCAGTAGACATGTTCCACAAGAAGTACTAAAGAGATGAAGTTCCCCATGTTGGAACCAGCTTCTAGGAATAAGTCTTTGCCCATCACAGGAATCATGGGATCTCTCAGCATCTCAGACCAGAATTAGGGCCAGTGGTCTCTGGGACGAAAGGAACTTCCTGTTCCTTAATTAAGCAGTTCTAGGTCCCACGGTTCTTATGGTCTGGAAAGACTTAGAAGGCATGAGAGAACTGAGCTACTTGACCATGTGCACACATCTCCAAGTGTCACTGTGATGGTGGACCCCTCACTGCCTACTTATGGGAAAACTCTCTTTTGATTGCCCAGTGACCTGTTTGATTCCCCCTTGGTCAGAAGGAGAGGATCTGTCTTCGTGCCTCCAGCCCCATACAAGGCATATCCAAATCCCCATCTAATGTCCCAGGGGTTTACAAGAGTCTAGTAATACTGAATGAGTGATGGAAGGAGGGATGCTTGAGGGCACCGTGTTCTCAGGGCCCCTCATCCTATCCCTGGTCCACCGTGATGGACAATTCCCATTCCCTCTGTCACTTGGAGGACTTCTCATCTCTTCTTGTGTCTTTTCTTAACCTTACCCAGCTCCAGCCCAGGGGAACCAACCAGCTCCAGAATGACATGGATAAGGCCATCCATAGCGCTTCTCAGCAACTTCACTTCAGACCCTTAGAGATTACGCAATGTCCACCATGTTGATTTGTGTTTCTTTGGGTAAATTTATATTTCTTGGCTGAACTTGGCTTTCCCATCTTTCTGTACTGGCAAGAGGACTGGGTAATGGTGGGTCAGGAGATCTAGGGCTGTGTAACCCAAGTTACATTGCTTCTCATTTCCTTGGGCCTCAGTTCTTCATCTCCAAAGTCGGGGATTCCTTAATCCCAAGGACACCCTCTCATATGTTGTCATGAGACTCAGGTGTGCCTAGGCACGTGAGAGTGCTCTCTGCACTGAGGGGTTCCATGGACATAACAACTAGTGCCGTGGTATTTTAACGCTGCGCTGAATTAAGGCTGGGGCCCTGTGCGCAAAAGATACACGGGAAACATCAATGGCCAACTCAGAGTCTGCTTGCTCCCCCTGGCATTCACCCCAGTCACAGGCGGTCATCAATCCTCATGCTTTATGACACCGATGCTAAGTGATCTCAAGTCACATCCTTGTTGCTGATCTGTGAAGATGTCTGGACATAAGCATTTCTTTGTTTGAACTTGAGCTGAGGGCCCAAGGGTGTCCTGGGGAATTTCCATCTGGGATGCTTGGTGTCTGTTTCTTGTCTTCTGCGGTGGCCTCTGGCAGCTCAGGGAGGTATGTTTATTACAGATGCTCTGCGTCAGCTGGATGCAGATGAATGACTTGGGATCTGAGATGGAAAACAGCAGGGGAGAAGCCAGAGCTCCAGACTGGGAGCTGGAAGTCCAGGATCTGAGTCCAACCTTTGCCTCCAGCCTGTGGCCCCAACCTGTCCATCCTCCTCTCTGAGCTCAGTGAAGTGAGGGAATTGGGTAATAATAATCATAGTAGCAGCTTCATCTATTGAGTGCTTACTATGCGCTAGGCACTGACATACATCACGGCATTTAATCCTCACAGCGCCCCCATCAGTATCCCCAATCACAACTGCAAATAACAGAGGCTGCAGGACTTGCCCTGCGTGCTGCTCTCCAGAAGTATCGGGATTCTAACCTGAACACGCGCACTGACAAGTTCCTTGGAAACACCCAAGCATTCTTCCTTCTCATAGGGCTGGACTGCCGAAGGGCGGGTACTTGTGAGGCCATCACGGAGGAGAGGTCAGGGCCCAGAGGAGTCTGTTAGCTGGACCCAGAGGAGGAAAAATGGTTTTCGATTCTTCCTTCAATCTGGAGAGTTCAGAGTTAGAAGAGTCTTCTTTCATGCGCTTACCCATTCAACATATATTTTACTGAGTTCCTACCTTGTGCCTGGAAGATACAGTATTAAATGTGGCAGACACGGCCACTGGCCTCAAGGAGCTTACATTCTCGAGGGGAGACAGACAATGAAACAGTTATAATCGACACGGCAAAGACTGCGATGGGAGAAATAACATCAGAGGAGCTCCCATCTCAGACTCGAGGCCCAGAGCAGGTTTCCCAGAGGGAGCTTGGATGTGTCCGGTAGAGGTATGAAGGCAAAGAAGGGTGAGAGGAGAATTTGGAGCGGATGAGCCAGGCTATGGAACTCCAGGGCAGAAGAGTGCCCCACAGCGCGAGAGCAGGGGTGGGTGCGGTGTGGGACTGAAGGGGTGCCAGTAGCGTGGTCGTAGTGAGCAGAGGCCGAGGTTGGTGGGGGGGAGTAGGAGGCAGGGCCAGGCAGGGGCCCAGGGTCAAGCTTGAGTTGGGACAGGGCTTCATCCTGAGGGCAAAGGAGCATTTGGTCTGCCTTCTCTACAGCTACCACTCTAACTGCAGTATGTGATATCACTTACTGTAGAATCTAAAAAAACACAACAAACTAGTGAGTATAACAAAAAAGAAGCAGACTCGCAGATATAGAGAACATTCTGGTGGTTACCAGTGGGGAGAGGAAAGGGGGGAGGGGCAATATAAGCGTAGGGAAGTAAGAGGTATAAGCTATTAGGTATAAAATAAGCTACAGGGGGGCTTCCCTGGTGGCGCAGTGGTTGAGAGTCCGCCTGCCGATGCAGGGGACACGGGTTCGTGCCCCGGTCCGGGAAGATCCCACATGCCACGGAGCGGCTGGGCCCGTGAGCCATGGCTGCTGAGCCTGCGCGTCCGGAGCCTGTGCTCCGCAGCGGGAGAGGCCACAACAGTGAGAGGCCCACGTACCACACACACACACACACACACATACAAAGCTACAAGGATATATTGTACAACATGGGGAATATAGCCACTATTTTATAATAACTATAAATGGGGCATAACCTTAAAAAATTGTGGGGCTTCCCTGGTGGCGCAGTGGTTGAGAGTCCGCCTGCCGATGCAGGGGACACGGGTTTGTGCCCCGGTCCGGGAAGATCCCACATGCCGCGGAGCGGCTGGGCCCGTGAGCCATGGCTGCTGAGCCTGCGCGTCCGGAGCCTGTGCTCCGCAGCGGGAGAGGCCACAACAGTGAGAGGCCCGCGTACCGCAAAAAAAAAAAAAAAAAAATTGTGACTCACTATATTGTATGCTTGTAATTTATATAGTATTGTACAGCAATTGTACTTCAATTAATTAACTAACTAAATACAGTAAGTCCCCTACATACGAACGAGTTCCATTCCAAGAGCACATTTGTAAGTCCAATTTTTTCATAAGTCCAACAGTTAGCCTAGGTACCCTACTAACACAATCAGCTATATAGTACTGTACTATAATAGGTTTATAAAACTTTTCACACAAATAATACATAAAAAACAAACAAACACAAAAAATAAAAAAAAAATATTTTTAATCTTACAGTACAGGACCAAAAAGCACGACCACTTGTAGAGGATGTGCGCATGTGAAAAAGTATGCCAGACACGTGAACTAACTTACGTGATTGGACGTGCAAATGCACGTTTGCATCTTTGAAAGTTCACAACTTGAAGGTTTGTACATAGGGGACTTACTGTAAATAAATAAAACCTGGAAGCAGCTTGAGGGGGTGGGGGGAGCACGCACAGCCCACGCCACTGCAGCAGCAGGAGGGACGGGCCTCTGGCTGCCCTGTGCTGTACCCCAGTGTCCAGGGCACAAGGACAGGTGCCGCCCAGGGCTTCCCTGAAGTGAGCAACCTGGCCTCTTCTCATCACTCACATGCTTACCAAAAGAACAGACTGGAGTCCAAATAAATTGTGTGTGAAACGTTGAGTCTGTACAGCCGCCCATCATAGCCCGAAGCAGCAAGCAGACAGAGGATTTAGGGACAGAACTCACGGGAGACGGGATGTTTTGTATTTGTACAATCTTATACGTTAGGAGCAGTTTCACAGCTAACATTTCCTCTGGCCCCTAAAGCCTGGAAGACAGCCAGGGATGTCAGGGATGTAACTATGATTCCTATTTAACAGATGGGAAAACTGAGGTCTGGCAGGGTGGGAGGGTAGGGTGGTGGTGCAAAATGTCTTCCCAAACGTCATCCAAAAAAAAAAAAAAAAAAGAAAGAGGCAGAGAAACATTGAGAACCCAGGTCTGAATGATTCCAAAGCCAGCCAGGGCTCTTAGCCACCACATCGCTTTCAAAATATAAAGAGGCCATCGATTCATCAAACCGCCTCTGCTAGCAGTTCTCAAATGTGTTTGCAACAGAACCCTTTTCACGGAACACATATTAAGATCCCATGGCCCACACCTGGAGAAACTGTTCTCCCGTGTAAGCTTGTAGGGAGTAGCCGGCGTGTCTTAGCGTGAGCCCAGCTCTGGAGTCAAGCAGACCTGGGAGCAGATCCTCGTCCTAGCAGTGGGGACCTGCAAAAGCCCCTTTCCCATCTCCTCTGGGTTCCTCACTGCATTGTTGGGAAGATTAAATAAAATGATGCTCAGAATTTTTCTATTAATAGTTCCTTCTCTCTGTTTTCCCAATGTCTGCTTTCTGGAACTCCTTTTAGATGAAAATTGGACCTACTGAAATCTCCTCCATGACCTTTAATTCTGTTTCATATTTTCATCTCTTTATCTTTTAGTATATATAACTTGATAGAAATTCTAGGCTACAGTGCCTTGCCTTTTAGGGTAATCATTCTGCTATTCAACCCATCTACGACATTTTCTACATTTCAGCAATTATAGTTTCACTTCTAAGATCGTTGATGCTTTTGTATGCAGATAACCTCTTCCCGGATCTCTGAGAATATTAATTATACTCATTCTGTTCTATACTTTTTCTCTCGTTGGTCTTAGTAACTCTGTGTTATCTTCATTTCATTGAGCTTAACGCCTCTCTTTGATGTTGTTGGTTTTCCTCAAATGTTGGGTGGCTCTCGGGAATGCGTCCACATCTGCTTGTAAAGCGCGTATGGACCCATCCCTGCAGAGAGGATGGGGCAGGTGGGGTAGGCGGAGCATGGGGTGTACCCACGGCCCATCTTCTGGGACTAGGATCCCTGTGCTCCCTGGGCATTGCCAGTCACCCCGGGCAACTGCTCTGCTTCTCAGGTCCACATGCCCACACTTAGCTCTGGTCTGGTGTGGGCACCTCCACACACAGACGAGTGGTAGGGGCGGTCCTCACTGGGATGCTGCTACTTCTGTACCCCTTCTGCCCCCGCCCAAGTCCAAAGGCTGCGGCACTCTCTATGTCCCTTTGTTCGGTGGTTTCCCTCTTCAGTGTGATCCCACCTGCCTTCTGCCTTTTGGGGATTCCTCATAATTTCTGGCCCACTGAGGGTACCCCTTCTTCATTCTTTTCTGGCTCTCTTTTCTGCCTTTCTAGGAGAGCTGGAAGTATATATGCAGCGTGCTGTCTCAGCCCAGTAAACCAACACGTAAACCAATAGGAGCTAGATCTCAGTAACTCCCACCTCTCTGAGGTTTGTGAGAAAAACTCATGAAGGCGACACTTGCCGAGCCCTGGTGTGTGCTGGGCCCTGAGCGGAGATGCCCACCTCGGTTCAGCTCTCCAGTTGCGTGCAGTCTGGTTTATCCATTGCTAAGCATGCACCAAACAAGGGACCTTGTAAAGGCCTGAGCCCAGAATGGGAAGGGAGCACCCCTGAGCCTTCAACCCCCAAATGACCCCCATTACCTGCAAATGAACCTAATCCATATATTCATTGTTTCCCTGATTCTTAGTGGAGGAAATTAACAAACAAGGAAAGTCAGACCTCTGTCGGGAACCCAAATGAACCAAGATGGGCCTTATGTATATCTTAAAACAGTGGGAAAAAAAAAAAACAGTGGACTCTGAGTACAATGGGATCACCAGTACGTTCTCCCAGTGAAGGCTGCCCCGGCCTCAGTGACCACTGGTGTGTCACATGCCACTCTTAGGCTTGGCTCCGGGCAATCTGTCCAGAGCTTAGGAGAGTCGGTCTTTCCCTTGTGTTCTGGGCATCCCTGGCTCCCCTGTCCATGCCTCCTCTCTCCATCTGACTGCTGAGATGCTGTATTAGGGTTCCCTTGATCGAACTTGCTCAGCAAAGGGATTTATCGGCCCTTAAACCAAACTGCAGGAAGAGAAAGGACAAGAATGACCAGACACATGGGCTCAAACTGGGTCTCACCTTCCGACTCTGCATATCAGCCTTACTCTCCCCAAATGGCTTCTTCCGCGTGGCGTGATATTTGGTTACTAGAAGACACCAGGCCTGTAAGTCACAGCCTCTCTGTTCCAGACCTGGGGCCACTCACTGTCAAAAAATCCGAGAAAGGCTGTCATTGGCCCAGCCTGGGCCTGGTGCCTGGCCTGCCCGTGGGGTTTCCCCTCCACTACTTGGCCGGCTGGTTCGGGGGTCCACCTCTAGACCAAAAAGCATGTGAAAAGCTGGGGGCCCTCAACCCAACCAATGTGTAGCACAAAATGAAGGTCTGGAACACAGATAAGCGCTTTTCTGGATAGAATGAACAAGAGAACCCTTCTGCAGATGCCAGGGGCCAAGCTCAGGGGGTGGGCACAGGAGCCAGAGACCTTTAAGCGTTGGCGTTGGTGCCTGGCTCGCCCTGAACAACCTCCGTCCAGTCTTACAACTTTAAATCCCATCTTTGTGCTAATGATTCCCAATTTTCTCTCTCCAGTGCCAACCTCTCTCATATGCCAATTACCAAACGCCTACTCAATACTTCCGGTGGGATGTTTTTAGATGTTTCAAACTGAACACAGTGGAGCCGAGCTACCGCGCCCCACCCCCGATGGGGAAACGGAGCGTTTTCCCACCACAGTAAATAAGCGCTCAGATCTCCAGATGCTCAGGACAAAACCCTTGACCCATCCGTCATCCTGGACTCCTCTCTTTCTCTCTTACACTCTACAAGTTGTCCATCGGTAAATCCTTTCAGCTCCACCTTCAAAATGCCTCCAGGACCCGCCTGCCTCTCATACTTCTGCTACTTCCACCCTGCCCCAACCCGTGGTGCCTGGTGACCGGTGATCGCACAGCCCAGCCTCCCTCCCAGCCCCTGCGGCTTATTCTCCACCAGCAGCTGGAGGGGCAGCTCAGAGCGGAAGGCAGCTCCTGGCACTGCGCTGCTCAAACCCCTGGGTTCCACCTCACTCCTACGAACAGCTGGAGCCTCCACAGGGGCGCACGGGTGCTTCGCCATCTGCCCCCAGGCTCTCTTAGCATCTCCACATGGGCCACCTCTCTGTTCCACAGACACACCAGCTTGCCTCCACCCTGGGGCTTTGGCCCTGGCCGTCCCTCTGCCTGGAAAGCTTCCCCTCTGGCTCTTCTGTCACCGCCTGAGGTCTGTATTCAAATGTCACGTTCCCTCCAAGCCCTGCCCTGGGAGCCCCTATCCATCTTCCCTGCCCTGTGTAATTTCTATAGCCCTACTCTTTTCTAACTATCATTTACTTATCAATCTCATTTTATATCCTATAAACTCTAGGGGGATTTTGATTTGTCTAGTTCCCTGTTGTGTCCCCAGGGCCCAGGACAGCACCTGGTAAACAAACTCGGGGGCTTGCAGAGTGAAAATACAACGGGATGCTCTCAGCCTGGCCTGGGGCTGGAGGGCAGGGGGTCCTGGAAGGTTACACAGAAGCAGCACCAGCCCAGAGACCTCGCCGGGATGGGAAGCCCTGGCCCAGTTGTTCTTCTGCAGCGGCGGGTGCTGGCCTAGGACAGGCCACCACCGCTGGTTCCCTCCTTGCTGCTCCCGCCATGGTGTCCAGCCCAGCCGGGCCTGGCCCAAGTGGCCATGAGGATTTCACTGGGCAGACGCTCTGCCTGAGGGATCAGGTAACTCTTCCTTAGCACCCCTGTGTCAACTTGGCTGGACCTCGAGGAAGAAGGGACGTAGAGCTCAGAGTGGTGTTTCTAGTAGCCCCTGGTCGCCCAGCCAGGCAGGGATGGGATCCAGTGCAGCCCCCCAGTCCCCCTTTACGGAGATGGCCCCCAGAGGGCGCTGGGGAGCACCGCCAGCCGGGAAACCCAGCCCAGGAGACCTGGCCCGGAGATGCTATAATATTGATTTGCCTCCACCCGCAGCCCCCAGGCCCAGGCCAGAGCAGTTTCTGGCCTGAGGCCTTTCCAGGGACCCATTCAGGATGGGCTCCCCTGTCACCCCAAGAAAGCTGGTGTCCTCGCCCCTCCCCTCCATTCTTCAGCGCTGCAGGGCTGTAGCCGCACCTTCCTGCCCCTCCCAGCTCAGCCCTGCAGCTCAGCAGCTCGAGCTGCTCCTCCCTGTGGCCACAGCAGCCGGAGCGGGGGGGGGGGGGGGGGGGGGGGGGGGGGGGGGGGGGGGGGGGGGGGGGACACCGGAAACCTGGGCCCCTCCCCGAAGTGAGAGCAGGCCAGGCAGGGGGGCAGGGTCTGCGGCAGAACCCGGGTGAGGGCCCCCTCCCCCCTGGCAAGCAGGACGAGAGAAGGCCCAGAGTGGGGAGGAAGGCCCTGAGTTGGCATTTTCGGGTTTGTGTGGGGAGCTGAATTATTAAAGACGTGTGAGAGAAGAGGCCGGTTTTAAGAATGCGTGCGTAAGCGGGACTCTCTCACAGCAGGACACAGGATCGAAGGCAATTGCCATAATGGCTGCAAATGTTTACTCGGCTTAACTGTGAATCTGTGCGCCAGCCAGTACTCAACACGGGGGTCCTGCCCAACACACCCCCATCAGGCTGCCCAGAGGGACGCACCCCCTGGAGACTGGCCAGTCCTGTGTGAGGGGCCCCCATGCCATAGGCTCCCTGGAGGCATGGGCTGTGAAGTGCCCTCCTAGCTTGGTCACATCTCACGGGCTGCTCAACCTCCCGGGTCTTCTGGACTCATCTGTGAAATGGGTTGATGATGCCCACCTCAGCGCATGTGAGCCCTCCCAATGCAGCGCCCAGGAGGTCAGCACTGGGTAAATGCAAGTCCTGTCGGCCCGGGCCCAGGGGGTCAGGAGGTGGACGCCCGCCTGGGAGCAGATGCTTGGGGCTCCAGTCTTACCCTGGACCCTTGCTCAGTTAAAATACAGGATCAGCTTAAGTCTCAGAAGTGGGGTGCTCTAAATAGGAGCCCCAGAAATGCGAGATGGTTGGTGTGGGGCTGCCCGGAGGCTTGGCCTTGAGCCGGGAGCCAGAGCATTTACTATGTACTCACTGTGTGCCAGACACTCCTGGGCTAAGTGCTGTGTCTTATTTAATCTTCACAGCAGCCCAGAAAGGAGAGTTCTTTGTCTTCACTCCCTATTTTACAGATGAGGAAACTGAGGCTCAGAGAGGTGGAGTGACTTGCCCAAGGTCACACAGCTGGTAAATGGCAGAGCTAGGACTGGAGTCCATGTCCCTCCCGCCCTTTCTAGGAACCCCAGGGCTACGCTGAGACCTACCCATTCTCTGCTCTCTCCTCCTCCTCCGTGGTACCCCCTCTTCCTTCCACAGGCCACTAAGAGGTGCCCCAGCCCCAGCCAGCCGCCCACATGCCTGAGGGCATATCTAAAGGCTGGTCTTCTGTTTACTGCTCTGCCAGGTGTGTTCTACCCAGCAGCCCCTGCACCCGAGATCCATGCTGAAAGGGGGCCTGCACGGACCACGCTGTCCCAGGGGGCGCTCAACTGATCTCTAAGGACCCTCTCGGGACCTCCCTGGTGGTCCAATGGTTAGGATTCCTCGCTTCCACTGCAGGGGGTGTGGGTTCGATCCCTGGTTGGGGAACTAAGATCCCGCATGCAGTGCGGCGTGGCCAAACATTTTTTTTAATTAAAAAAATAAGGACCCTCTCGTCGTGGACTGAGGATGTCGCTCCAGGAACAGCACCTGGTCTCTTCCTCAATGAAGCCCACGTGGATCGCAGCAGACATGTAGATGGTGAGCACGTGTGCGCACACACACACACACACACACACACTCTCACACACGTACACGTGCGCGCACCCACGCGGCGGAGACAGCGCATAGTGGTTTCCAGCCGCCCCACAGACACCTCAGCCACCTTCCAGCCGCCCACTGCACACCCCACCGTCCTGCTCAAAGCACTGAGGCAGGGCCCTAGCCTCCCTGTCTGGGTCCCTCTTATTTCCCGAACACGGACACTGAGGCTAAGACAGCTGCGTGGAGTAGAGGACAGAGCACAGTCCTGGGAGTTCCCAGACCTAGATCTTGGCCAGTTCACATTGTCTTTCCAGGCCTGTTTCTCCATTTGTACCAGGAAAACTAGGCAGGTCCAAGAGTAAGGAAGGCCACAGGGGCTAGGGGAGGGGCGGAGTCTGCCGCTGTACTGATATCTGATGCATCTTCCCAGGCCCAGGGGAGATGGGGGAGGGGTGATTTTGAGATCCTCGTCGGGGGCGAGGATAAACTGCTCCCAGACCCTTGCCTCTGTCCCCACATCCTCCCTAGAGGGTGCAGGGCTCCCGGAGCTCCAGATCTGTCCAGCACAGGCTGGCAGCAGGTCTTCAAATATCCCCGACTAAGGCCAGGCCCCGACAGCCCAACCACAGCAGGTTCCCAGGTGTGTCTGGGGGGACAGATCCGACGGGGCCCTGCGGGCATGGGGTGGGCAGAGGGCAAGGCCTCCCCGGCTCCTCTTCCCTCCCAGCTGTCCTCAAGCCCTGCTCTGTGCCAGGCAGTAGGTGCCTCATAGACGTGCATTGGACGCATGGCCAGATACCTCCCTCTGTCGACCTCAGGCACTCCTGGAAGGTGAGGGTGATGGTGATGCCCACCTGGCAGGATCAGCGTGAGGATGAGCTGAGGGCAAGGCGTGGGCACCAGCACCTGGCCACTCCAGTCCCCTCTGCACCTGGGACGGCCCCTTGCTCAGGCCACAGCAGGTGCTCAAAGCCACACAGACTGTGGCTGTACATGAAACGATGCCCCCCGCTTCCCGGTGTACCAGGAGGTGTGAGTGTTTATGTGCGGGCCTGCGTGTCCAGGCACGTTTCCTGAGAGAGCCAGCAGGGGGCCTGCCTGTCACCTCAGAGTCATTGAACTGGGATGCCTGAATGCCACGGGGCCGTTAGGATCCTGGGTGGCAGAGATGAAGTGGACGTGGTTAGCGTAACGCATAGGCAGCAGTGTAGTCTGACTGGCAGGACGTCTGGCCTTGGCTGGTTGACCCAGGGTCCCCAAAACTGAACTGGAGGAGCAGCCTCCTAGATCTGCATCTAGCTCTAGATCCAGTGAACAGAGTCTGACTTGAAGCCCCCAAAGACAGAGTGATCTCTGCAAATGCATTTGATCAGGCACCTGGTATGGGCCGGGAGTGGTGGTGATGTGACAGGGCAAGTCCTTGGAGGAGCTGACATTCGAAGGGGGAGAAAAACCAAGAGTATGACCTGGGCTCACATCCTCCCGGGAAGAGCAGGGCGGGGCCAGAACTTATTCAAGGTTCAAGGGAAACCACCGAGGTGGGGGGCGGGGGTTGGCAAGACAGTGACTTATTCCAGTTTGCAAAGCTGCCTCTGACTGCTTACTGGGTGGAGCATGTCTGCAGGGGCCACCTCCAGGGAGAGACCTCTGGCAGGAGAGACGGAACTGAGAAGAGGCAGAGAGGAACGAGCAGCTAACCTCAGGTGCTTTCCCCACCTTTACAGGTGTGGCCAGAGGCTCCCAGAGGTGAACTCATCTGCAGGGGTTACTGGCTGATGGAGCAGAGCTGGCGGGGGACCTGCTCTCCCCAAACTGTCACACTCCAGCCCAATGCTCCCAGCCTCTCCATCCACCCCTGACCTGCCCCCGCTCTGGCTTCTCCCTCGCCTCTGGGGGACAGCCCCTCTGTTTGGGGGTGGGGAGGGGACGTGGTGGCCTTGCCCTGTAAGCCTCCTCTCCGGCTGGGGGGCCCCCCGCTTGCAATCGCCCCGCTCTCAGCCAGACCCCGGGGCTGCCCAGGGCTCGTGAGTTTCTACTAACCCTCTCACTGCTCTCTTTCTCTTTTCTTTTGCAAACTTGGAGATGGTGCGAGGCTTCCGTTAGCTTTTCCCTCCCGCTGGGCTGTGCTGGGTCAATACTCTGGACGACTGCTTCCTTGGTTTCACCTTTCTTCCTTTCCCTGCCTCACTCCCTCATTCATTCACCCACTCTTGGCTGTGCTCTGTTCCAAGGCCTGTGTGGTGTCTGTCACTCCCCTCCCCAGTCCCAGGATTCTGGTCACTGCTCAGGACCGATCCTAAGCTTGTCCTTCTCTGGGAGGGACAGCTCTAGGTCACCAGAGTGGGGGGCCCAGGCCTGTGGACCCACCAACATGGCTGTACCCTGCTCTGCAGGGAGGCCCAGCCAGCACACCTGCCCTCCCCACCTCGTCCCTGGCCGCTGCCTGTCACTCCTATCACTGGAGCCCCCTTTCGACCTCCCAGCCCAGCCTCAGCCAGGCAGGGATATAGACCCCTCATATTTCCCTCCAAATTGGGAAGAGGTCATAACGGTGTCGTCTTTTGTTTTGCAACGCAAGGGCATGAAAAACAAACATATTTTTAAAAACCCTAACTACTCTCTACCTTCGGCATTATTTCAAAAGAGAATGATGATGTGAAACATCAGAAGGGAAACTGTTTAGTTTACTGACAGTTCACTGCCCATCTTTCTGAATTTCACCTTGGAGACCCATACCAGCCTACGGACTGGCAGTCAGGAGCCTGGTCTGTCCATCCTGGGAAGCATTCCTATCAGATCCTTATAGGCTCCGCCCACTCCACATCTGGCACAAACCCATGGCTCCTGTCCGAGCCTGGTCCCTTATCCACAGGAGGAGGACAGCTAAAGAAGATCTGCTTTGTGACACCCTATGATTCACCCTGCCCTCCTGAGGCCTCTGGAGGTGACCTGAGAAGGCAGCACTGCCACCCAGGCACACCCCGGCTCAGTGACTTCATGGGCAGCGGCGGGGAGGGGAGGCCTGTTGGGGAGAGGATCCCCAGCCAGCCCTGGGCTTAGCTCAGGGCATCAGGAGACGGGATGTGTCCTGGAAGAGAGCTGACAGCCAGGGAAGCCCAGATCCCTCTGTCCTTAAGCCCCAAAGGTGTGAAGATGCGGGGTGGATAGGGCAGGTTGGTGGCAGGAAATGCAGAGCTGGTGATTTAACATTAAAATAGTCCTGCATGGGGCTTCCCTGGTGGCGCAGTGGTTGAGAGTCCGCCTGCCGATGCAGGGGACACGGGTTCGTGCCCCGCGGAGGGGCTGGGCCCGTGAGCCATGGCCGCTGAGCCTGCGCGTCCGGAGCCTGTGCTCCGTAATGGGAGAGGCCACAACAGTGAGAGGCCCGCATAATGCAAAAAAAAAAAAAAAA
>NW_020173116.1:7121875-7147692 GCF_003031525.2 Neophocaena asiaeorientalis asiaeorientalis | reverse complement strand
AAAAAAAAAAAAAAAAAAAAAAAAAAAAAGTCCTGCATGGTGGACATGCTCGTCTCTGCCCCCTGGTGGGCACATGGGGGAATGCCTATCAAGGGAGACTGGCAGGAAAGGAGCGAGGCAGTCAGTGGTGGCCAGGCCGGTGGGCACCAGGCTCGCCAGCCTGTCAGCGTCTGCCCGGGAGCTCCAACCACCTGGTCACCAGGGTTCTGCCTTTTCCCTGAGCTGCCCCAAGTGCAGCACAAACGTTTCCTCCCATCCTGGAGCATCTGCAAACTATTGTTTTCCCTCCCCACCACCCCAAATAACCCCCAATCTTCCTCCACCCCAGAGGGCAGGGAATTGGCTCCCACAGCTGCAGGGCCAACCCCCCAGTACACACACCATGCGGACACAGGACCAGGACCATTGGGCCCCTGTGTCTGGGCGGGTGGCTCCCAAACACCTTTCTAGGGTCCCCCTGCCCACCCTTCCAGTCAGTGCCCAGCGACCCCTTCCTCTGCATCCCCATCCACCCCCTCCTGCCTATTTTGATATGGACATTTGGAGGCAGGCAGTGGGGGAGGCCAGGTCAGCAGAGGCCGGTGCAGAGGTGGAGACCACAGCAGCCCATTATATCCGTCTGGAGAACGCCAACCTCCCTGCTAACGCTGAGGAAGAGAGTCAAGGTGCTCAAGGTTGACTTTTAATGAACTTAACCTTGTTAGCAAGGCCCTGGGGAGAGGTTTGGGAGGCGTTCTGAATGCTGGAAGGGCACAGGGTCTCTCAGGACCCAGAAGGAGCATCTAAGGAGAAGCCAGGAAGAGGCAGGAATGGGCAGTGGCTGTAAAGGCAGGAGTCACAAATATTTTGGCTGGCCAAAAAGTTCATTCAGGTTTTTCCGCAAGATGTTACAGAAAAGCCCGAACGAACTTTTTGGCCAGCCCAATACATCCCAAGCTCCCAGGCCCCTGTGCCTGGGTAAAGGGGATGGGGAGAAATCACAGATTTTAGAGCTGGTTCTTGGCCTTGAAAATTTCCCTCTCCAGCTCTAATTTCACAGATAGGGAAACTGAGGCTCAGAAAGGGGGGAAACTCCAGCTCAGAGTCACACAGTAAATCCCCATTATCACCAGCGATGCCTCTAAAACCACAAGGGATAGTGTTACCCTAGCCCTTTACAGACTCTGGTAGAATCCCCCAAATCACCCTCTATTGTATCTATTCAATGGATGAGGAAATTGAGGCTCAGAGAGGCCAAGTAACTTGCCCAAAGCCACATACCAACACAAGGTAAGCCAGTATAGGAGACCACCATGGTATCACAGTGGAGAAGGTAAACAGCCATGCCACAGGTGTAGAGGTTTTCGTGTGCATATGACAGCAATCTTTTTCTTTTTTTAAGATTTCTTTTTTTGATGTGCACCATTTTTAAAGTCTTTACTGAATTTGTCACAATATTGCTTCTGTTTTATGTTTTGGTTTTTTGGCTGTGAGGCATATGGCATCTTAGCTCCCTGACCAGGGATCGAACCAGCACCCCCTGCATTGGAAGGCGAAGTCTTAACCACTGGACTGCCAGGGAAGTCCCGACAACAGTCTTCTTTTTTTTTTTTAACAGTCTTCTTAATGACCTCATTATTCTTGTAACCATTTTACAGATGAGGGAGGAAACAGGCTCAGAGAGGTGAGAAGCAATTTGCTTCATGCAGAGCTTGGTTAAATATTTAAACAAGGAGGCCATTGGACTGAGGTGCCTCTAATGCCTTGGTAGCCTACGGAAGCAAGCCAAAACCTTAGCCAGAGTCAATGTACTCAAGCTCGAGAAAATAAAATTTAAGAACAACCAGTCACAAACAGCTAATTAGGCTTTCCCAAATAAGACAACCACGTATGCTATAGCCAATCAAATAATTTCCTTGTCTTGCTTCTGCATCTTCTTTATAAAACCACTCCCCTAGCTCCTGTTGGTGGAGTGCTCCCAACCGTCTTTGGTTGGCACTGCCTGATTCAAATCAATGTATGCTCAGATAAACTACTGAAAATTTTAGTGTGCTTATGTTTACCTTTTAACAGCTCTGGTGTCAAAAGTGGGATATGAAGGTGACCTCCCTCCAGTGGTTCCCTGGAGCAACATGCAACCAGGCATAGCCACCTGTTGAGCCCTTTGCACTCACTGCTTTCTCAATGCACCTAAAGGTCATGGGTAAGTCCCTCTTGGATAACTGAGCTCCACAGTTTATGCATTATGAGCTCCCTCACTTTGAGCATTTCTCTTACCAGACTGGGTCCAGAGTTGCACTGGGTCCACCTTAAACATTATAAATGTTTCTCAGACTTAAACTGGAATGGGTCAAACTTAAACTGGACTAAGGCCTCAGAAAAGCAAAATTTTGTTTTAAGGAAAGGAGAGGAAGGAGAAAATGGGTCCCTCCGAGTCCAAAGAGTCTGGGACTCCCCTATCTGGGCTAACTATATATATAAAAATTATAGGCCCAGGGCTTCCCTGGTGGCGCAGTGGTTGAGAGTCCGCCTGCTGATGTAGGGGAGGCGGGTTCGTGCCCCGGTCCGGGAAGATCCCACATGCCGTGGAGCGGCTGGGCCCGTGGGCCATGGCCGCTGAGCCTGCGTGTCCGGAGCCTGTGCTCCGCAATGGTAGAGGCCACAACAGTGAGAGGCCCGCGTACCACAAAAAAAAAAAAAAAAAAAAAAAAAAAAAATTACAGGCCCAGAACCTGTGTCTGTCTGAACAAGTGGGTTAACCTAACTAAGATAATCTTGAATCACAGTGGCTGCAGTGGGGAACTTTTAACTAGATAAGCTTATCCATGTACAAGATGCCCTAGAGATGAAAGGAGCCCCAAACTTGCCCCGAAAAATGGGATGCATTTTTGATTGGCACACAGAAGCTTCTGAGACTAAATGAATCAAAATTGTCTCTTTTAAAGAGTTCAGTACTGCCAGGAATATTTACTGTTTGTCCCAGCTAAAACCTGATGGTAAGATATTGGAAAGGATTTTTTTTCTTTAAGAGGAACTCTATGGTCAGAAGTTGGCTGAATTGGAGACTGATATTCAGAGCCTGATAGGAACTTTTTTGAAGCCTTCTTTCCTAAGCTAAAATAGAACTATGGGACTTCCCTGGTGGCGCAATGGTTAAGAATCCACCTGCCAATGCAGGGGACATGGGTTCGAGCCCTGGTCCGGGAAGATCCCACATGCCGCAGAGCAACTAAGCCCGTGCGCCACAACTACTGAGCCCGCACGCCTAGAGCCTGTGCTCTGCAACAAGAGAAGCCACCGCAATGAGAAGCCCGTGATCCGCAACGAAGAGTAGCCCCCGCTCACTGCAACTAGAGAAAGCCTACGCACAGCAACGAAGACCCAACGCAGCCAAAAATAAAAATAAAATAAAATAATATAGAACTATGTATCCAGAGGGAAAGACAGTATTCTGAAGCCTCTGTGGAACCATGTGTTAACACGTTCCAAAGATACACAGCTGTAAATCTAGAACATAGAAACCTTTTAATTTCCACCTTAGTTGGAAATCTCCCTGATATAAAGAAGCAAATTGGATGGGTGGGTCCAGCCCTTGATATCATTTAGGCTGCAACCCAGTTCTTTGAGGAACTGAAAACGACTGCTCTTGCCTTTCAAATTGCGTCTTTACAAGAACAGAAAAAGCAGCTATAGAAGCAATTCAAAGCCCACCTATTCTTTTTACCAGTCCCAAGGGAGAAGAGCACAGAGTGCTGGTTTCCAATCCCAGGGAAGGATTCTAAACACTTCTGCCCACTGCAGCTTCTTCTATTGGCGTCTCCAAGGAAAACAACACAGTCGAGCACTGGATGGAACGTTTTACTTACATAGAGAAGAGACCAAGCAAGATAGATTCTGATAATGGAGACTGGTTCCCCATGGCCAGCAGGACTCTTCTGGCAGCTGACACAGGGCAGTGAGTGATCTATGAGCACTCCTCTCATGCCACAGTGGAAGAACCCTGTCCCCTCCTCTCAGAGGACAGATACAACAGTGGGTCGGCCAGCTACCACAGGACGCACACGCTTTAAGCAGAGACAAAGGAATACTCAGAAAGTTAAACAAGGAGGGATATTCCTATACAAGGTGAAAAGCCCAGCACAAGCTGTGTGAGCTCTTTATCTCCTGGTAAAAAAGTGTTCTGGGTCCAAGGTCCATTCTCATGCGGCTGAGTGAGGGGGTCAAAAGACTGCATATATGAGACTGCCTTCCCAAACAATTTTCAAATAAGATAAAATACTGAAACACAAAACATGTTTATTAATAGACCCAAATATCTTTAGTCCCCCTGTAATAAGAAGCCAAAAGTAGATAAACCTATGTTCAGTAATTAATGTTTCAGTATTTTAGCTCACTGTGAGGAAGAATATGCTTCTAGAAGTTATGAAATGTATCGATAAGTTTGCCAATGTACAGAACGCTGGTGTAACAGTCCACAATGGCTCATTTCTTGGTTTCAATAGAAATTAAGGTTTCTAAGGGTTAAGAATTCTGATCGATATATGTAATCAAAACTACAAGAAGTAATAAGAAAAATGACTCTGTATACAATAAAAGTAGGATGTGTTTTGGTAAGAAAAGGTGTGGAATGTGGAAAGGCAATTTTAAGGGAAAATAGAGTTATTCTGTTTTAAAGCAGAATAACTGGTTGTTTTAGAATGAGAAACTGTATAAAATTCCTAGAGATCTGATATGTCCTGGTGTAACATAATCATAATTCTAGTTATTATCTTAAAATGTTGTATGTCACAGGAACAATAAAAATTCCTCGTTAGCTGCATTATAATGAACTCTCATCAGATATTTAGCCATGGCCACTTTTAAGTCTTTTGACATTTATAGACAGTTATGGTTTTACTCTGATGCAATTGCAAAAGTGCTTCCTCTTTAAAGAGATTCATGGAAAGAATTCTTACAAGTACAGATTTCTGATAACTTTAAGATCATACCGCTGAACTGAATCAGAATTTTCAGAACTCTGATGGAGAAACTGATGAATCCACAAAACTACTGACCCAAGGTCAAGTGCTAATCAAGAATTAATTACATGGTGTTGGTGGGAACATAAAGTGGTGTAGCCACTATGGAAAACAGCATGGAGGTTCCTCGCGTTGCCATATGATCCAGCAATCCCACTCCTGGGCATATATCTGAAGAAAACTCTAATTCAAAAGGATACATGCACCCCGATGTGTTCACAGCAGTACCATTTACAACAGCCAAGACATGGAAACAACCTAAATGTCCACTGACAGATGAATGGATAAAGAAGATTGGTACATATATATATATATATATATATATGAAATAGAATACTACTGAGCCATAAAAAAGAATGAAATGATGCCATTTGCAGCAACGTAGATGGCCCTAGAGATTATCATACTAAGTGAAGTAAGTCAGAAAGAGAAAGACAAATACCATATGATGTCACTTACACATGGAATCTAAAATATGACACAAATGAACTTATTTACAAAACAAAAACAGACTTACAGACATAGAGAACAGACTTGTGTTGCCAAGAGGGAGGTGGGGTGGAGGAGGGATGGATTGGGACTTTGGGATTAGTAGATGCAAACTATTATATATAGGATGGATAAAAAATAAGGTCCTACTGTATAGCACAGGGAGCTGTATTCAATATGCTGTCGTAAATCATAATGGAAAAGAAAAGGAAAGGAATTAATTACATGAGAATGAATGAACTGATGAGGATAATTATAAATTTTATGACTTTGAAACATTGCTGATTGTTCAATGGTTTGTTTTCAGATTTAAAGAACCCCCTTTCTCTTTTGATTTAAGTAATCTATATCACAGCAATTTGGTAAAGTACACTTTTGTAAACAGAAATGGTATATATTTATCTTCTTTTCTCTACCTGATCTCTGCAGGATTCAGAAACTCTTATTGAATATTCTTATTTTTTATGACAATGTAGGTATTTGCATAAGTTCAATAAGAATCTGTCCTCTTTGTAACAGGACAAAATTGGACAAGTCCTTGACTTGGCTTCTTAGACTAAAGAGGCTTTTAAAAATTTAATAAACTAGGGTTGAGCCAATAAAGCCCGAGGTATCACCAAGCTTTAAATGGAATATCATCTTTAAGACTAGGCATAGGGGCTTCTCTGGTGGCGCAGAGGTTAAGAATCCACCTGCCTAGTGCAGGGGACACGGGTTTGAGTCCTGGTCCGGGAAGATCCCACATGCTGCGGAGCAACGAAGCCCGTGCGCCACAACTACTGAGCCTGTGCTCTAGAGCCCGCGAGCCACAACTACTGAGCCCACGTGCCACAACTACTGAGCCTGCAAGCCACAACTACTGAAGCCCGTGCGCCTAGAGCCCGTGCTCCACAACAAGAAGAGCCACCACAATGAGAAGCCCGCGCACCGCAACGAAGAGTAGCCCCCGCTCACCGCGACTAGAGAAAGCCCACGTGCAGCAATGAAGACCCAACACAGCCAAAAATAAATAAATAAAATTTAAAAAAAAAGAATAGGCATAAAGTCACTATTCTTGCTGCTCTTATGCAAATAATCAGGCCAAGTTTAATGAGACTAGGCTTATTTTGAAAAGAAATTCATCTTACTGTGATTAGAAGGGTAATTGTAGAGAGAAAAATTATGTTTCTGTAGAAAACTTTAACACCCCCTTGTGGAGGTCAGATTCATTGTCTTGAGGTTTTGTTATCTACTTGGAAACTACACCGGATCCTACATTCTTCTAGTTTCCTCCAATATCTGGCTACAACCCTCCAAACTAATGTTTCCAATTTTCTTCCACCCTTCTGACTTAGAATCTCTGAGAATAAAAACTGTCCTTTTCCCCAAGCCCTGCAAACTACAGCTGAACGACTTGATACGAACTTCAGAGAAATCACCACATCAGCTCATGGATGGATAAACTTTGTGCCTGTTGCTGTGTGGTCCACTGAGAAAGTTCACTAGAACATCCAATGATATCACCAGAGACATTCAAACTACAAAAGCTGCTTTGAGCCCAACATCTAGGAACCCAACATCCAGAAATCTTCTCGACTGGCTGTCCTCTGGACTCAGAAACTGATCTATAACCTGTTCCAACCATTATCCTTTGTTTTTCCTTTGTTTCCATAGAAACACGTCTTATTAAATACGATTGCTTGTACCATATAGGCTTAATTTTGGAAACCCACTCAGCAACACCTCTTCGGGAAATGAGACTCAACTGTTTAACTGAACTGACCTGCTCTCAGTACTAAGAGACTGGTTCAGTGAGACGGAGACATCTACCAACTTGAACTCTAGACTGTGAGACTTCTTGGAGAAATTTCAAAGGCAAGGAACACAGGGTAGCAAACTCTGCCACCCCAAAATATGGCTCTTTGGCTTATGGGTTATTTTGAGCTGATAAAACGGTTTCAGATAACAGAACTGCTTTAGATTATCTGCTGGTTGAACAAGGAGTCTGTGCCATAGCAATGACCTCCTGCTGTACCTGGATCAACAACTCTGGTAGAGTAGAAACTCAAATACAAGAAAGTAGCAAACAAGCCACTTGATTAAAAAAGGTTGATGCCTCTTCAGGTGCATTCTTTGATTTACTTGATACCAACTGGTTTGGTTCATGGGGACCCTGACTAAGGAGCAAACTCAGTCTCTTGGTATTATCCTCCTGACATTCACCACCGTAGTCTCCCTGGGGGCCTATGTTCTCTTAGGGGTCTTAAATGCAAGTTTGAAGCCATCAGCAGTACATCAGATGGTTTCTCTATATACAAAAAATAGAATACCACTCAGCCATAAAAAAGAATGAAATAATGCCTTTTGCGGCAACATAGATGGCCCTAGAGATGATGCTACTAAGTGAAGCAAGTCAGAAACAGGAACAAGATGGACGAGATGAAAAGCAAAAACAATTCTCCCATGGCCCGACATCATAACCTATGAATTTCACAATGAGATAAGTCCCCTGAGGGTAATGGACAGTGGCAGTAATACCAAATTGTTGGTCAGTCTCTCATGCACGAGAGGATGACCAAAAGGGAGGAATTGTTAAAGTACTTAAGAGGCTGTTGGACTGAGGTGCCCCTAAGGCCTTGGCAGCTTATGTAAACAAACCAAAACCTAAGCCAGAGTCAACACACTTAAATCTGGGAAATGCAACTTATGAACAACTAATCAGAGACAGGCTCTCCCAAATAAGACAACTGCTTAAGCTATGACCAGTCAATTTCCTTGCTTTGCTTTGCTTCTGCATCTTCTCTATAAAAACCTCCCCATTAGCTCCTGTCAGTGGAACTCCTAACCACCTTTGGTTTGGTGCTACCCAATTCAAATAAACCCTTGAATTTTTTTTGCCCACACAGCAGGACTTGTGGGATCTCAGTTCCCTGACCAGGGATTGAAACCCAGGCCACAGCAGTGAAAGCCCAGAATCCTAACCACTAGGCCACCAGGGAACTCCCTTTAGTGTGTTTTTTACCTTTTACCCTTTAACAGCTATGAGTGGCAGAGTTAAGATTCTTTGCTGTTTAAAAATTGTTTTTAGGGCTTCCCTGGTGGCGCAGTGGTTGAGAGTCCGCCTGCCGATGCAGGGGACACGGGTTTATGCCCCGATCCGGGAAGATCCCACATGCCGCAGAGCGGCTGGCCCGTGAGCCGTGGCCGCTGAGCCTGAGCGTCCGGAGCCTGTGCTCCGCAACGGGAGACGCCACAACAGTGAGAGGCCCGCGTACCGCAAAAAAAAAAAATTGTTTTTAAAATGTGGAAATAAAGCCCAAGAGCATTGCATGGTCCTCCGGGCCCTGCTGGGGCATTGTCCAGTGCCTGCCCAGGGCATCTGACTGGCCAGGGGAGCAGAACTAAGCAGTGCAATTGATTAGGGCCCAGACATCGTACAAGCTTGTAAAGCTGATAAGATGTGATGATTTCCTCTCCTCTGTGGCAGAGGGTGGTGGTTTCACTGCCCTGGATCTTTCCTAGTTTCGTACCTGAGCAGCAGTACCTCTGTGTTCCTTTTATCTCCATCCTCTCTAGAACTCCCTGTGTTTCTTTCTCTTTCGCATCAGCTTTGTCACTCTGCTGGTTGCCTCATTAAGGACTTCAATAGAACCTGACACATGCTGTCTATTTGTAGGAGAATGATATTTTTAACACATCAAGAATGATGCTTTGACAATTCAAGCCAGCTGTGCCCAACTTTGTCTGTAACCTTGGGTCTCTGCTCTCTCAATCTGGAGCCCAAGCCCTCTCTCCCGGCCCCTCCCAGCCTCTGCCCCATTCCTGCCTTGTCCCTGGGAGCCCCAGGTCTGGGCACCCGCTGCAGGGTGCGGTGTGAGGCCCAGAAGACAGGGCTCTCCCCGCCTTGGTGTGGACTCCATGTCTCATGTCCAGGTATTAAATGTGATTTTGTTCCTGTTGAGTTTGGGCAGAGGTCCAAAGGCCAAGATCAGCTTTGCAGGTCACACTAGGGGACTGAGAAACTGACTCTGTGACTCACCCCTCCTCACCCAGAGAAGAGAAATGTTGGCGAGGCAAAGGAAGGGAATGTCTCTGGAAAGGCTGGCTGGTGTGCTGGGGTGTCACTCCTCCTCCTCCCACAGGGGGGCTTTGGTCCTCTGTCCAAGTGAGGGGCATCTGAGAAGCCTGTGGGGATCTGGGCACGTGTCCCTGGAGTCTGGGGGATGCAGGGCCAGGTCGCACACCTGGAAGAGGTCAGGGTGATGGTCATGGCTACACTGGCCAGAAGTACCCAGGGTGATGGGAGGGACGTGGATACCCACATAGCAACAGTCATGGAGGCAGAGGGTGTGTTTCTGCAGGGCTCCCTTGGACGCTGTGGAAGAGAGCTGGGGGCCCATCCTCCTCCAAGAAAGACTGCCTGGAGAGGGGAAATCTCAACAGTTGGGCGTGAGAAACAACAACTGGGCGGTGGCATTGGCCTGGCCCCGGCACCCCGCAGGAGCAGAATGGAGAAAGAGCAGAGATGCTCAGAGATGCCCACGCCCTGCCCTATTGCTCCAGCCTTAAGCCTGAAACGAGCCAGGGGGAGGAGATTCCGGGGTGGATGAAGGTCTGGAGCTCTAAGGCTTCCTGAGTACCCGCTAACACCAGAAAGATGACCACAGGATGTGCACAAAATTTCATCTGAATGGCTGGCACGAGCGATTCCACAGAGCAAACCTGAAAGGCTCAGAGGTGACAAAGAGCCGCGCTTCCTCCAGCTTGTTTCATATGTTGATGTCAAGTATTTGCACTTTATCGGCTGCCCACGTCCCACCTCCCCGCTTCCTGCCCCCAGGCAGCTCCTCCCACCCTGGCCATCCTGTGAATCCCAGAGCTAGCATTCCCCGGAGCTGGAAGGGGCTCAGAGGGAGACCAGCAAGCCCAGGCCTTTGTGATTGTTGTCAGATGAAGGACCTGAGGTCCGGGAGGCAGACTGCACCCTTAGGTGACACAGACCTGCAGTATCCTCCTTCCCTTTCCAGAAAGACTGACACAGAGGAAGCAAGAGAGAGCACCCATGAACCTGCAGCGGTATCAGACGGGTAAGAAGGTTTAGAAAAGGTGCGTAAAGCTACCAGCAGTAAAGATGCCTGTGGATTGAAACTCCACTAAGCCAGGGCACTCAGTGACCCTTCCAGACGCCCTGCGGAGCTGGTGCCATTCCCTACGCCCCTGCCGAGCTGGACAGGTGAGGAGGGGCTCAGTGTGGGCAGGAGAGATGCTCCAAATCACCAGCCAGCTGGAGCACATGGGAGTAGCTAGAAGGATCATGGCCAGAGGCTTTGAGATGCCAGGCACCTCCCTCTGCCCCTGGGCCCAGCCCCCAGGCATCTCTCTTCAAGGACCACCATCTTCAAAGTTCCATCCTCCCCCAAAAGGACAGCCTGGAGAGAGGAATTCGCAGCAGCTGGGAGGCAGGGCTTAGAGGCACCGTGAGCAGAGAAGGCATTTCTCTTCTCTTGAAAAGCCCGGGGTGACCCTGGGCTCCCATTCCCAGCAGCAGCAGTGGTCCAAGTGCCCCCCGGAGGTCCCTGAGGTTGCCCCCCTGCCTTAGACTCACATTCCCATCTGAGCTCCCTCTGCAAACCTTCACTGTATCAGAATCCTGTCTTCTGATTCCTAGAGATCTATTATTGCTTTTGAGGTAAACCGTTATTATTCGACCGATTTTGAGATGATTGATTATATGTTCAATTTTTAATTTTGATCCTTCTTAAAAGAGCATTCATTAATTTGACAAGTATTTGGGGCCTGTGCTAGGCAAGCACCAAGTTCTGTGCTAGGCACTCGGGACAGGGCAGGGAACAAGATGGGGGACCCGCCCCTGGAGAGGGGACAAAGGTCAGGTGCTCCAGCCTAGCCCCACTCGCTTGGCCCTTTGTCCCTCAGTGGCCATGAGCTTCTTTGAGCAGCATAAGTAGCTTTCAGCTTTGGCTAAAAAGCCAACATGTCACATGTCTCCACTGCCTCATCTTTATGTGTTAGAGATTTAATTTGATTTCTCTTTAGGGGATCGTGATTTCTTTAGCTTCCTTCGCATCCCTCCAATAACAGGATAGAACAAAAGGACACACAAGACCCAAGCTGTTGAAGGTCTCTCCTTCCAGGGTCTGAAGCTCCTGACACCAGCCCTTCCTGGGGCGTCCTGCCAAGGAAACTGCAGGGCCCCAGACGCAGGAGCCCCTCTCCCTGTGCCTGGTCTGCATGGTCCGCATGGCCCAGCCTGGGACGAGGTCCTGCTCAGCCCTTGAGCACCTGGCTCGGGGTGGGGCAGGCAGGGAGGCAGAGGGGCAGTGGGACCCAGCCTGCCCGGAGTCACTCCCACTCGGGGCTCCTCCGCAGGCCTGAGTCTGAGAGCACAGGCTCCAGGGGAGCCCCCCGCTGCGTCCCTGCTAGAAATTCCAGGTTGGTGGGTTTTACAGATTTTGAAAGATGGCTATCACTGATTGAGTACTTTCTAGACACAGGCCTTTCTACACGCTTGCTTGTTTTATTTAATCCTTGCTACAGATGTCATATCTGTCTTTGCTGAGAGAGGAGAGGGGTCCCCAGTGAGGGAGGGGAGAGGGGAGAGGACCCCCGGCCCGAGAGCCGCCAGCCCCCTCCCAGCCTATGCTCGCTGTGCCTGAGTCGGTGTGCCCTGGAGAAGGAAGCCCCCTTCCCACCTGCTTTCCCTCCCCAGGCCCACGGGTGGGGGAGCCCGGGCTTGGCACTCACTGTCTACCGGCCGCCGGGCAGGACTCTAAGGCTGGGCATCCCTTCCAGTCCCGCTCTCAGGACCGCTGTGCCCCGTCACCCCTGCCCCATTCAAAGTGGGCACAGTTTTAAACCCCGAGCCTGCCCCTTCCTGCCCCCTTGCCCCCAGTCCTGCCAGAGCAGTCCTCATCTCGAGTCAGGTTCCCAGAGACGAAGCGGAAGGAGAAGCTGATGGTGTTGCCCAGGTGTTTCTTGCAGCCGTGCTGGCACACCTGCAGCCTGAGGGCAGCCCCCTGGGTGCGCCAGGGGCCTCGCCGCGCCCCGCCATCGCCAGGCCTGGCCCGGGGGCCCTTCTCCTGCCCTCGCTCTGCCCAACCAGCCACAGTACCGGCCCCCCAGCCTGCTCTGTGCCCCCTCTGCCTGCGTCTTCCCAGCCTGGCACTCAGTCTTTCCTCTAGAACTCTCTCTCTCTCCCGCCTCTGGTCTGTCTCTCAGTCTCAGTACCAGTCCTGTGGGTCCCGGCCTGTCCCTCCGTGTCTCGGCCTCTCTGGCCTGTCCTTCTCTCCTCTGATCTCTGTCCCTGCCCTCTGCCCTCTCTTGGCCTTTCCCAGGGCCGCCTGCCCCTCAGCCCAGCCCAGAGCCCCCGGGGGCCGGCCGGTGCCCTGCCGGGGTCAGCCCTGCTCCTGCCCCAGGGCTGGCCCCTCGCCTGGCTCCTCGGACCCAGGTGCTCAATCTCCCCGGAGGCAGAAGGGCTCCTGGGAGGGCATGAGGGCGGGGGTGGGCACTGCTCCTGAGCTCCCAGCAGCAATGGGGGAGGTGCCACTGGTGTGATTTTCGGCTGAGGGTGTGATCTCATTGCAAAGGGGCCTCACCTAGGTCCTGGGGCTTCTGTGCAGCCAGAAAGGGAACAGCCCTGCTCCCATCCACCCCCTGCCCAGGAGGCTCAGGGGCCAGGGACCCTGGACAGAGCTGGGGGATGAGTGGGGGCCTTGGCCTTTGGCTAGCTCTTCACCTCTGCCCTCTGCTCACTGACCCCAGCCCCAGCCCTGCGGGTGCCTCTGTGGAGTGGAGAAAAGGGAGATGGGAAGGGATCCCTGTGTTGAGGGGGATAAGGAAAAACCAAGGATGTGACTGGAGCAGGCATTGCTGAAGACCCACAGCCCACATTCTCGGTGCACCCGGTGCACGCAGGCAGCTCGCTAAGGCCCTTCTGGGCATCAAAACAAGCCCACGAGGTACGTGTGGCGGAGAACAGCACTGCAGCATTCTCCTCTGCTCTTTCACCTACAGAATTCAGATTTCGTTGGGGGTGGAAATGTGCACAGCTTGAAAAAAACCGCCATCCCCCGCCTTCCTTGCAGTCAGGGTGGCTCAGCTCTAGCCCGTAAAATGTAAGCATAAATCTTCCAGAGATTTCTGTGAGAGTGTTGCCTTCCTGATGTAGGCATCACCACTTCCTCCTTTCCCCTGATTTCTCCTTTCTCTTGTCGGGAGCAAAGCCATGATGGCTGGAGCCAGAGCAACAACTTTGCAACTGTGAGGGAAGAAGCAAAAAACCCCTTAGACCTTGACTCTGATATCCCCAAGCTGCTAAACCAGTGACAGCCGCTGCCTAGCCCAGATTTCTCAGATAGGAGATACATACCTCTGTCTAAAGTAAGCTACTGTTGTTTGGGGTTTCTGTTGGCAGGCAAGTAAAAACATTCCTTCCAAAGTGAAAGACCAGCTGTTGTACCTTGCACTCCTAGCCAGTGAAAGGACGTACACAAGGGGCTTCTTGTGTACCACAGGTGCTGTGCTGCTCCAGACTGTTTCCAGGCACAAGCAAAGGCTGTGCAGCAGGTCCAGGCTGCGTAACAAGCAGCTCTCCCCTTGGGCCTGATGACCCAGCACATTCAATGGCGCACAGTGTGTCTGTAGAAAGTTAGGGTGCTCTGCAGGGCCCAGGGTGGGCCCCGGTAGGAGCCTCTGCTTTTGAGCAAAGCCATGCTTTCTTTGGCAAAAATCTCTTCTTCTTTTGACACTACTTCTGGCTCACTCCTGGGCCCTCGGGGAGACGGAAGGCCCGACTGTGGGACACCAGGTGACCCTGAGACCTGAGCTGCCCATCAGGAACTAAGTGTCCACCTCTCCCCCAGCTCTAAAGGGGCATGCACAGCACGTCACCATCACACACAGGCGCTATGTATAAGCTCAGGGTCGGGGGTCTAGAAGGCTCAGGTAGGTGTCTGCTCATAAATGGGGCTCAGACCCCCATGGTAACAGCTGCATCGCCACCTTCCCCTCAACCCACACCTGTGGCCTCATGGGGAGTCCCTAAGACCGTCTGAGGAGGAAAAGCACGTGTATGTAATTTACAGACAGAGCTGCAAGAAATGCTGGCACCAACTATAAGTTGTCTGGAAGGAGGGGTGGCCTGAGGTACAGATTGACATTGACTCAGGGGTGGGTAGTAAGCATGCGTTCAGGGGTCAAGGAGGTGGAGGGAAGAAGATTGGAGGAGTGGTGACTAGGAGGTGTGAGGGTGTCACAGTCCTTTGTGGACGCTGTCCAAAGGGCAGCCAGGCCTGCGGAGGCACCGAGAGTCGGGTGGACAAGATGGCCTGTCCGTGCACGTCAGTCAGCCTGTATTCCTGGCCATGAACGAAGAACCATGGGGGACGAAGATTACTCATGGGTCCACGAAATGAACTTCCCCTCACCGGGCTGATCTGGCTACAGCTGTTGTCAGGTGCCCAGCCTGCCAGCAGGGCGACAAGCCTGCCACCAGGTGGCAGGTCAGCTCCACGCTGGCAGGGACCATCGTTTACTCTTTCTGGAATTGACATTCATTCTGAATACAGACCTCGCTTTCTGCCCACCTTGCTTCTGCCAACAACACCGCCCATCGCTGTGTCCCATGCATCATTGTTACTGACTCAAAGACTCATTTTACAGCAAAGAGTTGTGGCCAAAGGCCAGTGCTGACAAGACGCACGGGCCTCCCCCTATTCCCCATGCCCAGAAGCGGCTGGACTTACAGGACAGCGAGAGAGCCCACCGTGCACTGGTTCCAGTGCCAGTGGTGAGGTGCAGGTGCTGTCCTGGACGTGCCACCATATATGCTCCTCCTCCAGCCAGAAGAATGGGTCCAGAACCAAGGGAAGCACCAGCCCCAACCACATACTTGCAGCATTTTTGCTTCTCATTTCCGATACTTTGGGCTCTGGATAAGAGGTTTGAGATCCCTAAAGAAGAATGCTGGGACTTCCCTGGCGGTCCAGTGGTTAAGACTCTGCACTCCCAATGCGGGTGGCGGGGGTTCGATCCCTGGTCAGGGAACTAAGATCACGCATGCCGCACAGCGCAGCCAGAAAAAAAAAAAGAAGGAGAAGAAGAAGGAGAAGAAGAAGAAAAAGAAGAAGAATGCTTCTCCAAAGGGGAGACATCAGTGCATCTGCTGAACTGGGAGCTGAGACTGTCACCTGGCCATCTGGGGCTCCCCACACCACTCAGGCCAACTGACATGAAAGGGCGTTGGCTGGGATGAATAATGCCAATTATCCAGGGGAGAAGGTGCTACCCCTACATGGGGTGGAGGATGGGAACTATGTCTCAGAGCTAGTGAATTCACCACGCAACCTATTCACATTGTCAAATACAGGGATGAAAGTAAGTGGGGGTGGGGTGGAGTTATAGGTAGGATGACCGAGGGCTCAGATCGCTCAAGAATGAGAGCTTGAATCACTCCACCATGGGTTGGTTCTTAGCTGAGGGCCCTGCGGTGGATTAAAATGGCCACAGATTTCATACTGCAATTCCATGGAAAGGTAGTCTATTTCCCCTCCGCTAGGCTAAGCCTATGATTGTTTTGACCAATAGCATGCAGCAAAAGTGATGCTGTGTGAGTTCTAGAGCCTCGGCCTCAAGAACTCTCTGCCAAAAAAAAAAAAAAAAAGAACTCTCTGCCTTACTTATTGGACCACCTCTTCCTGGAAGTCAACCATCTTGTACCTGAGTCCACCATGCTGTGAGGATGCTCAAGCAGCCACGTGGAGAAAGACAGGCACTGAGGCACCAGATGTGTGGGTGGAACCTTTCTGAACCTCCCAGCCCAGCCCAGTCACCAGCTAAGCAAAGGCAAGTGAGTAATCACAACTGATGCCATGTGGAGTAGAAGTACCATCGGGGGGAAGGTAGGGGGGCCCGCCCAAAGGCCTGACCCACAGAATTGGGAGAAAAAAATGGTGGTTGTTTTAAGCCACTACATTTGGGAGTATTTTGTTAGGTAACAAAAGGTAACTGAAGCATCTCTCCTTCACACTGGGGGGCTGAACTCTCCAGAGAAATCCTCTTCACAAATCATCTTCCCTCCAGGCTCTAACCATTCAACTTTCTACACTTTTGATAAGGGTAAAAGCTTCAAAAGCCATATACAGTTTTCAGATAAATCCTTGAAAATTTGCACCTGATCTGGCATCTCACTTTGAAACATGATGTTGAGTATATCCTGGTGCTTCAAACACATTAAAATTCTGTTAGGGACTTCCCTGCTCCTCCAGTGGTAAAGAATCTGCCTTCCAATGCAGGGGACGTGGGTTCGATCCCTGGTCACGGAGCTAAGATCCCATGTGCCTCGGGGCAACTAAGCCCACGCGCCACAAGCGCCTCAAGGAGAGAGCTCGCGTGCCGCAAACTACAGAGCCCACGTGCCACAACTAGAGAGAGAAAACGCTCATGCCACACCTAGAGAGAAGCCCGAGCGCCACAACGAAAGATCCCACATGCCTCAACGGCGATCCCGCGTGCCGCAACTAAGACCCAAGACAGCCAGATAAATAAATAAATAAAATTTTTTTAATTAAAAAAAAATTCTGTTAGTATATAGTTATATATCCTTATGTATTATAGACAAGCTAATTTACCTTTTCATCCCCGTACCTTTCTACTACCACTCTTTTTTTTTTTTTTAACATACTTATTGGAGTATAATTGCTTTACAACGTCGTGTTAGTTTCTGCTGTATAACAAAGTGAGTCAGCTATATGCATACATATACCCCCATATCCCCTCCCTCTTGCGTCTCCCTCCCTCCCACCCTCCCTATCCCACCCCCCTAGGGGGTCACAAAGCTCGGAGCTGATCTCCCTATGCTATGCAGCTGCTTCCCACTAGCTATCTATTTCACATTTGGTATCTACTACCACTCTTTTATCATGCGTGCTGGTGGTGGTGGTGATGACTTTATGATTTTACATGGGGGTGACAAACCCCAGGAGAAATGAGTATCTCTGCCGTGGCTGAGAATCTGGGTCTGCACTCTGGGGGAAGGGGCAGGAATGTGTCCCTTGCATGGGGAATGGTCACTGCCACACAGGAGCACGTGGCTGCAGCTCCGGCGTCCCTACCGGAATGGGCTGGGACATGGGGTGTTTCCCATAGCGGCAGGCAGGGCCCTGGCCTTGTCACATCCAGGACTCCTTCTCTGGCCCTGTAGAGTTTCTGCAGACTTCCCAACAGCCGAGAGTAAATGCCTCTCTGCTTAAACCAGCCAGCCTGGATTCAGGCGTCTGCCACGAAGACCCCAGGTTACTCTGTGGGTGGTATTATTATTCCAGGCTTACACTTAAAGGCACCCAGTCCCACTGTCCTCGTGCGAGCCAGACTTGAGAAGCGCGTCTGTCCGGTTGGTGGCTCAGCCGTGCCCCTGGAGAGGGGGCCTGACATTCTTATAGGAGGAACTTTCGGTGCCGGGGAGATAAGCAGAGCAGCTCAGAGTGCCAGCCCCTGGGTCACTGAGGATGGCCTCCCAGCGTTGGGGAGGGATGCACTTCTGGGGCCATGCCACGGCTCTGAGCGGCCCGGTCCCGGGACCACCCATCTTAAAGGCCATCGCTGCTGACTGGCTCCCGACCCCATGTTGGGGCTTTTACAGCCCAGGGGTGACCCCCAGGGTGCAGCAGCAGCAGCTGGCCTGGCCCCCTGTCCTCATGCCACCTGGTCCCTGAGTCCCACCCACTCCTTGCCGAGTTGCCGAGGCTCAGGCCACCCTCGTGTTCCACTGGGCCATGCTCCTTGGGTCCTGCTCTAAGATGTCCCAGAAGTCTGTGGTTCAGGCCGCCTCTGCTGAATGGAAACCACCCCTACCGCCAACAAGGGTGCAGCGTCCCGGTCACCTGCCCGCCTTCTGCAGGCGCCAGCCCAGGACACCCAGCTGGGCCAGGCTGAGCGCGGGGACAGAGCTACACTGAATGGCACGATTGTCCTCTGCACCCAGAGCCCCAGGAGGCTCCTGAAGGAGCAGAGGCACCTCGTCCGCACACGGCTGATCATTTCACGAGCACACGGAGCCCTTGGTGTGAGCAAGGTGTCCTCAAGGGATGTGATGGGACTGCAGAGCTGAGGCCCGGGAGCGATGCTCAGTGGAGAGAGGGGTGCACTGGGGTCCCGGCTCCTCTGCCTGGGAGGGTGGCTGCTGCCTCCCCAGACCCCGAGCCCCGCCTTCCCGCAGCTCCCGAGAGAAAAGTCAGGGAAGACACACATCAGAGTGGGCGCCCAGCCCGCAGCATATGGAAGACTCTCCAGGTCAGAGACCTCGCTCAGCCCCTGACCCATGGGACCCGCTGACTCGTGTGACCTTCTTGAGAGTCGGTCTGCTCTTCACTTTTAGTAAAACAGAGTGACCCTCCGTGCCAGCCTCACACAACTAAGGATTGCATTTTGTGTGTTCCACATGGCCTGGCAGGGTGCCTGGTAAACATGTCACCAGGGGAATGGGCAGGGCTGGGAAGAGCCCTTGGTGGTGTCCTGGGCCCTGCACCCCTTCCCCACCCGCACTGCTGCATGGCCATGACCAGCCATTCAGCAAAGGCTTCCACACGGCTCTAGAAGGAGCTGACGGGAATAGACGCTGCCATCTAGGAGCCCATCGAGCTAAAGGTGGGACCCGTGGGCGTGGTCCCCTCGGCCCCGTTTCCTCTCGTTGCGACCCCAGACACACCCATCCTGCCCCCCGGGCTTGCTCTTCCCCGTGTCCACGCACACTCAGGTGTGCAAAAGGCTCAGCAAGGGGGGCACACCACACCCCAGCCCCATTCTGAAGACCACCATGTGCCAGATGTTTCTGCTGGAAGTTGGAAGCTGGAGCCAGGGCTCAGCAGGAGAGAGGCCTGGGAGTGGGGTGGGTGCCGGATGCCGAGGACCGGAGAGGGAGAGACAGACACCGGGGTCACGGAGGGGCCGCAAGATCCACGGGGGGAGAAGGAGGAGCTGAGCCGCTGCCAAGAAGACCCTGGAGATGCAGGCCAGTAAGAATTTGAGCCTCGAATGAATGGAGAAGGCTGTGATGTACATATATACAATGGAATACTACTCAGCCGTAAAAAAGAACGAAATGATGCCATCTGCAGCAACATGGATGGACCTGGAGATTATCGTACGAAGTGAAGTAAGCCAGACAAAGAAAAATACCATGTGATATCACTTATATGTGGAATCTAAAATACGACACAAATGAACTTATCTACAAAACAGAAAGAGAATCACAGACGTAGAGAACAGACCTGTGGTTGCCGAGGGGCGAGGTGGGGTGGAGGAGGGAGGGATTGGGAGTTTGGGATTAGCAGATGGAAACTAGTATATATAGAATGGATAAACAAGGTCCTACTGTAGAGCACAGGGAACTCCTGTGATAAAACATAATGGAAAGAATATGAAAAAGAATATATATATGTATAACTGAGTCACTTTGCTGTACAGCAGAAAGTAACACAACATGGTAAGTCAACTATACTTTAATAAAATTGGTGGTGGTGGGATGAATTGGGCGATTGGGATTGACATGTATACACTGATGTGTATAAAACTGATGACGAATAAGAACCTGCTGTATAAAAATAAGTAAGTAAATAAATAAAATAAAATTCTTCAGATCGTAAGTCTAAAAAAAATAAAAAGAATCTGGGCCTCCAGCGAGGCGAGGCTGGGCCCATCAGAGCAGACCCGAGCCCGTCGGGTGCACAAGGCCGGCCACACGAGGGCGCCACGGCTCACCTCTGCTCCCTGTTCCTACTCTAATGGAAAACAATTGCTTTTACTCTGCTGCAGAAAAACAGCCCCGTGAAGATGTGAGCTTCCCAGTTAAGCTGTTTGTATGAAATTGTAGTAACCTCACGTTTCTGCATCGTCCCAAGAAGCTGGAGAGAGAGAGCGCACACGGACCCCACATGTGTATTCACAGGCCCCAGGGCCTCCATGGAGGCTGCTCTGGGTAACGGAACGGTCAGAAAAGGGTGACGGAGCAGCACAGGTAGCAGGGGCTCAGGGAAGCAGAAGGGAGGGGACTGGAAGCATGCTGGGAGCCCCTAGAGTGGGTGTGCAGGTAAAGGACAGGGGCCTGGCCCGCACACACTGCTGGCCCCACCCCATCAAGCCTGGGAGGCTGGGGCCATGAATATACCCATTCTCCAGGCAAGGGGACTGAGGCTCCCTGGAAAACACAGTGTCTGAGACAACGAACAAGACACAGCTGTCAGGATCCAAGTCTTCACCTTTTCCTTAAAGTCAAAGAGGCAGAGTCTCATGCACGCCTATGTGTGTGATGTGTGCGCAACCACATGTGCTTGGTGGGTGTGCACAGGTGTGAGTGTGTGGTAGGTGTGTGAGAGTATAGGGGTTGCATGAGGTCCCCCCTGCATCACAGACACCAAATGTCGCCGACAGCAAGTGCCGGCCATCCATTTCTGCCACAAACTCCCAGAGCGCAGCATGAGGTAAAGAGCCAGCCCCAGCCCCTGGGCTGCACTGGGCAGGACCGAGGGGGCGCTGAAGCCCGGGCCTTCTCCTCCCCAGGCCCCTGCACGTGTTTGCACCCTGCAGGTGAGTATCAGCCCCCCTTTACACACAGGACTTAGAAAGGAAGACTGTGTCACCCAAGGTCACCCGGCCGGCGAGGATCTGAAGCCCTGCTCCATCCTCCCAGCTGGGAAAATTCCAGCACGGTCCTATCGATCTGTCCCCACCTCCCTGGGCCCCGCCTTGAGGTCAGCACCCTGTGGGAGCAGGCACCGATGAATGGGCACAGGCGTGAACGAATAGAAACATGTCCCCGCAGAAGCAGAGGTGGTGTGGCCCAGGCTGGGGTCCCAGGGTAGGTCTCTGCGCTCAGAACAGACCCCCCACCTTCTTCCCAGCCAGCCCAACCCCTACCTGAGCCCTGCGGGGCTGTGCTGGACAGGATCCACTTCACCAGGCAGCACCGCATCAGGGCCTGGCGGGTGAGCCTCGGCCGCTGCCACTTGACGCCGTCCTTGCTCAGCGGTGTGCGCCCGGGGTCCCCCAGGAGACTGCCGTCTGCCAGCTTCATCACCTCCTGCAGCAGGAACAGGCAGAGCGGCCCTGAGCCCTTGCTCCCCAAGGGGACCCCCCCATCATCCCCAGGCCGTCCTTCACTCCACCCAGGGGCTTGCCTTTCAGGGATGCATGCCAGGAGCCCGCAGTCCCGCTGCTGCCCCCGCCCCTGGTCATCTCCTGCCCGGTTTCTTAGCAGCCCCACTCTCTCTCCAAGAGCCCTTGGTCACTGCGTGGCGAGGCCACCTCGCAGGCACAGACAGTGTCCGCTAGAAGAAGCTGCGCCAGTGATCCAAGCTGGAGGAGTGGGTTGAGAATGACGTTAAAGGCCACCGTGGGGCTCTGTGCACGCTGTGCTCCCACACACACTCCCCACCAGCCACACCAGGCTGCTCTGTGAACACACCCCTTCCACACTTCCACACGGAAAAGGTGATCCCGCTAGCAAGTCACCTCCCCCGTGAAGCCCCCGTGGCTTCTAAAGCTGAGGGAGTTGGGTCTGTCCCTGCACCGATAGTTCCACAACAGCACGGACTGTGCAGTAGGAATTTGCTGGAAGAACTCCCGATTGAAGGCAGGGTCTATGGGCAGGGGTTCCCCCACTGGGCACCCTGGTCTGTTACATGATGGGGCCCCTGGAAGGAGGGAGGTGAGGGTCCAGACTTACTCATCAACACCCCCGACCCTGGCACAGGCCTGGCTGTCAGAGCCAGACAGTCCCTTAGAGATCACAGCCCAAACCCCTCACTGACTAAAGCCCAGAGTGGGGAGCAGATCTGCACAGGGTCACACAGCAAAGTTGGCCTCCTCATTTCACGCCAGAGTCCTCGATCTTTTTTCACCTTGAGGCAAACCGAGGCCGCATCAAAGGCCCGAGGACCTCCCCAGGAGGGGGCACATGGATGCAACCCACTAATCTACTCTGTGCAACCATCTGAAGAAACGACTCAAACAGCTGATGGGGGAGGGACTTCCCTGGTGGTCCAGTGGTTAAGACTTTGCCTAATGCAGAGGGTACAGGTGCAATCCCTGGTCCCCTGGTCGGGGAACGAAGATCCCTAATGCCACACAGCCAAAAAGCCAAAACATAAAACAGAAGCAATATTGTAACAAACTCAAAAGACTTAAAAAAACCCGAAAAACAAAACTGATGGGTAGAATCTTGGAGGAGGGAGCTGTGGGTGGGATGTTAAGATGCTGGGCTGTGAGTGTGGCTGGGGAAAGGGCAGCCCGGGGTCACAGTGGAGGCCCGGAGTGGTGAGATTTGTTTTCCTACATCAATATTTTGAGCACCCTCACCTGGCCTGCCAGTGGCAGTGCCGTCCTGAGATGGGGGGTGGGGTCCCTACAGACAGTGCCCAGGCTGGCAGCAGGATGGCCCTCTGGGCATCTGTTGAGTCTGGTTTGCTGCCCTTGTGCCATGCCTCCTGCTTGGGGCGGCAGTGCCATAGGTGTGGCCTGGCCCGTTGGGTCGCTGCCACAGGTAGCCCCAGGTTCATGGTACCCGGGATGCGCGGTCTGAGCTCCAGACATGGGAGGAAGCAGCGCACCCCCGTGGGTACCAGTTCTGAGGGGGTGGGTTGACTGGCCAGGACAATGGCCAATGGGGTGACGGGTTGGTGATGTCCCTCCAGGGTTGTGGGGTTTCACGTGTGCTACATTTGTACAGTCCTGAAGAGTATATGGGTGTCCGAAATAAATCACAAACAGATGTACATTCGAGCAAGTTCTGCAGATGCAGAGACCCCAGCGCAGCCCCTGCCTCGGTTAGGTTCTCAGGTACAAGAAGCAGAGAGACGGACCCAGGCTGATGGTAACTGGAAAGGAATCAGCAGTGGGGAGCCCAGGCCAGTCCTCCCCGGGAAGGACAGAGAGCCAGGCTCGGAAGACAGACCAGAGCAAGAAGCAAGCTGCTGGATAGCCAGACCTCAGCCATGGTCACCCATGGGACAGCAAGGGCACCTCTGCTGTTGCTGAATAACACGACCCTGGGGATAGCACTGCCATCCCAGGGGGACTGGGCCTGGGGCCCCCCACTGGTGTGATGGCCCTGCTGCCCCTGGAACCTGGAGGCTGCTGGGGGAGTCTCGGTTGAGGCACTAGCTCCAGTTTCAAGGTCAAGAGCAGAGGGGTCAGATTGTCCCAGCCCAGGTCATATGCCTAATCCCTGGCTGCAAGGAGAGCTGGGAAAGCAAGCTTCTGGCCTTTTAGGTTCTTTCATGCCCTCTAGGGAGGCTTTCCTGAACTTGAGGAATAAGAAAAACCCTACAAATATTCCCTAAATTGTGGGGTTTGTGCGAATGCCCAGGTGAGGGGAGGCTGGTGCATTGCCTCCTGCAGGCTCTGGTTAGGAGGGAGAACCCTCCAGGTGCTGAGTTGGCTCACGACCCCATGAGGCCCGTCCACATTTGGGGCTGGGCGGTTGGCCTCCTGGTCAGCTTTCGGTGAAGTGGCCGTCCAGACAGGACAACATCCAAACCCCTTATCCTGACTTTCAGGACCGTCCCAGCCAGGTCCCAGCTGCCGGCTTTCCCTCCTGTAGTCATCACCCCCGCAAGCCACCTCCCCAAGACACACCCTCGGCGGCACCCACCACATTCCTCCTCTTCTCCAAGGCTCAGCCTGCCAATGGGGGTCGGTTAGTGGTGCCCGGAGCCATAGTTAGGGTGGGCACTCACCATCCCAATGGGGCAGAAACAGGGGGTGAGCGGGGGTGGCCAGGGGCCCCAGGGTGCCAGGGATGCTGAGGGAGGCACCCTATACACACACACGCACGCACGCCCATACACACACATCCACACACATGCACACACATCCATACACACGCACACGTGCACACAGGCGCTGCCCAGGCTGTCAGAGAGAGAGACCTTCTCCATTATTAATGATCTGCTTCAGGAGAGAAACGGCCTCGATGAATAAAGTCTTTCTTTCCGTCCAGGAGGCGGGTAGGGGGAAGTTGGGCAGCTGGTGCTTCATTATTTCCTGAATTCTTTGCTGTAGGCTCTGCATATGGGCTTAGGAGAGAACATCAGAGGGAGAAACTGAGGTGGCCCTCAGCATCTCAGGCAGGAGCTGTCTGTAGGGACCCCACCCCCCATCTCAGGACGGCGCTGGCGCTGCTGGCAGGGGCCGCCCTGACAGAGCCTGCGGCTAGTCCTGGGCACTCTGTCTTACAGCCAGGCCTGAGCTGATGTGGGGAGACCCAGCCGGTGGCCCGGGGTTCTGTCCTCCTGGGACGGCTGGGAGGGCCCACAAGGCGGGGCTGAGAGCCCCCCTCATGCATGTCTATCCTGGGCCTTAAGGTCACCTCGTTGTCATGACAACCCCAGGAGGTTGAAAACACCATGCCCATTTTAAAGATGAGGAAACTAAGTCTCAGAGAAGCTTGGGGGCATGCCAGGGCCACACTGCACTCATGGCCTCCTGGTTCCAAAGTTCAGGCAGTCTTGACCAGGCTGTGCTGCTTAGCTTCCCTGGGCCAGGCCCCCGACAGGCCTTGGAAGATGGCGAGGGGCTCCTAAGCCCCCCAGCCATGTCAGAGTAATGGTTTACTAATGTCCCAGGCTAAGGAGTACCTCTCCTGGTGGAGAGGGTTGGACGAGGGTGGAGGAGCCCTGGGCCATGTCCTCCAGCCGGCTGAGGGCCAGGACCCCGCTGTGAGGCCCACAGGCAGGGCCTGGGATGGCCTCCCACTTGAAATGGGTGAGGGGGGTCCTGACAGCGAGGAGAGGAAGGGCCCACAGTGGCTGGGCACGAGCAGGGCCACGCAAATGCCAGGAGAGGCCGAGGCCCGTGTACTTGGCCCATCAGAAGGTGCGGGAGGGAGGAGGCCGGGGGAGTGACCACCGGCTCATCCTCATGACTAGCTGACACTCGTCTGTCCGAGGGAGGGTCTGCCGGGGCCGGCGGGGAATGTTAATGGCCGCTCCGGACTCCCTCCTCCTGAACAGGGGGGCTCTCGGGCATCGAAGGAGGGAGCCCCGCAAGGCGACACCACCTCACTCCCTGATGCTTCTGTGCAGGGAGGTGACAGAGTTGACGAGGCCTGGGCTGGTGAGGAGACTGCAGCGCAAATTAAGTCCCCCGCCAGCCTGCTTCGAGGCCCCAGTGGCTTCTGCTGCGTGCCAGTAAAACCCAGGGCCTGTGCGGACCCGCAAACCCCTCAGTCAATCCCACCTGACCCTGTGAGTCCATCTCGCCTTCACTGCCCGCCTCATCTGTTCTGCGCGTGCCCCCACATGCCCGGCTCGAGCACCTCACAGCTTTGCACCTGCTGCTCCT
>NW_020173116.1:7105536-7121662 GCF_003031525.2 Neophocaena asiaeorientalis asiaeorientalis | reverse complement strand
CCTGTCCACTCCTCCCCCCTCCCCCTGCACACTGCTCCTGTACATTGTCCCTGTCAGGCCTCAGTCAGACCAGGTGATGGGAGACCCCTCTCTCTAGGCTGCCATTCACCATCCATAACAACACCTGCTGTGCTTCCCAGCACACTGCTTTTGAACCTACCCTATTTATTTGTTTCCCGAGGTGCATCCCTTTCTCTTTCTCCTGGAATGTCAGCTCTGAGAGCTGGCCCTGGCCTGCGGTGTGCGCTGCCCTTCCGCATCACAGAGCCCGACACCCAAGAGACCCTCACGTCCAAAACTCAACAGTAAAAGAACAAAGCATCCAGTTAGAAAATGGGCAAAAGACAGCCACAGGCATTTCACCGAGGAAGACGTGCAGGTGGCAAATAAGCCCATGAAAAGTTGTTCCACATCATTAGCCATCAGGGAAATGCAACTAAAACCATAAGGAGATACCACTCGTACCATGGGAACGGCTAAAATCTCAAAAGGTCACATACTATATGATTCTATTTATACAACACTTCAAAATAACATTTTAGAAATGGAACCGATTAGTGGGCCAGGGGTTCGGGATGGGGGGACACGTGGATCGAGGTTCCGTAAGCCCTCCTGCAAATTGCCCAGCTGAAGCCCAGATCCTGTAATAGGACTTTCTCACACCCTCTCACCAAGTTCACCATGTTACCCGTGGTGCGTGTTCTCTCTCAGTCAAGGGCAACAAGGAGTCAACCAACTAGTTCACCTTCAGGTGTGTCCTGCTGGGCTTTGGCTGGAGCGGGTGGAGCATCTGGGAGAATCTTGTGCCTGGTACAGGGGATGACCTAGACTCTGGGTGCCCGCAGCATCCCTCTAGCTCCAGCTCTGAGACTCAGCAGCCCACGTAGTGGGGGAGGGTGGGAGGGGCTGGAATTTAATGCTGTTGTTTTGTTTTCATGGCGTTGTTATGGTTACCGCTGCGCCTGCTACTAGCTATCCTTTTATGATAATGATTTACAGATTCCCTTTTTTTGTTTTTTGTTTTTTTTTGCGGTACACAGGCCTCTCACTGTTGTGGCCTCTCCCGTTATGGAGCACAGGCTCCGGACGCGCAGGCTCAGCGGCCATGGCTCATGGGCCCAGCCGCTCCATGGCATGTGGGATCTTCCCAGACCGGGGCACGAACCCATGTCCCCTGCATCAGCAGACGGACTCTCAACCACTGCGCCACCAGGGAAGCCCCTACAGATTCCCTTTTAAATGAACTTACTGAAATTTAAAATGTGAGTTAATTTAAAGGAAAAATAAGAAACAATAGCACAGGTTGTGGCAGATAAAACCAAATGGGTGAAGGCAGAGTACAGACAGCTAGGACATTTGGAGTCTGATCACGGACTGAGGTGTCCCGTTCAGTGACCACTCCCTGCATGTGACTACAGAACATTTGAAATGGGGTTAGTCCAAGTTGAGATGTGCCATCAGTGCAAATACACACTGGGTTTCAAATCCTTCTTAGTAGAATGTAAGATAGCTCATTAATAATTTTTATATTGATTACACGTTGAAATAATATTTACATTGGGTTAAATAAAATATATTATTAAAAATAATGTTTTTTACTTTCTTTAATGTGTCTGCCGGACCATTTAAAATGATACCTGTGCTTTGTAATGCATTTCTATTGGCCAGCACTGTTCTAGATGGTGGTCAGACCTGCCAGTTGGGGGGTTTGGGGCAGCCTCCCGCTGCCAGGGCACACCCTGACCCCAGCTCCCCAGGCTAGCGTCAGTCACCTTCAGAAAGGTGGTCTTGTGGAGTGTGGAGGAGAACTGGGGGACAATGAGGGGGGGCTGCCCAAGTTGAGGGGACTACGGTGGGGGGCTGGAGCCAGGCGCAGGCGGTGGGATGGGTGGTGGAAATATCAGCGTGATGAGTATTTAGGATCTGCTGTAGGTGTAGGTAGTGATGGAGGGGTCAAGGTGACTCCTCAGTAACTGTGACATCGTCACCATGGAGATGGGTACCGGAAGCAGAACAAGACCTCATGCCTTCCAGCTCCCCACACATGTGGTCCAGATTCTCCACGAGGACGCTCCATTCTCAACTATCATCTGAGAGTTTTCACCACCCCATAGAAAGAGACCAGACCATTTTAAACAAACCACTGGCACCTGGACCGGGACATCCCACCTGGTGGCTCCTCACCCCCAACAGGCCCCCAGAAAGGCCAGCAGTCCACAGAGTGGCTGACCCTGCTCACTGCCCCATGCCCAGCGTGCACAGCTCCGCCCTGTGGAAGCCCATCTGGTCAGGCCGTTAGGGGCACTCCAAGGCCAGACCACTGAGCAGCTGGCTCAGTTTCTGTGGTTCTCGTCAGCTGGGCTCCAGAGAACCCCCAAAGAGCATCTCAGAGAAGGCTCGGCAGAGGTGACCTGTGGGCACGTGGCAGCCTTTGGGGCGAGAACATCCAGGCTCCCTTCCTCAGAGGTAATGTTGTTGAGTCAATGCATATGCAAGAGGCACAGCTAACTTCTCCCAAACGTTTACAGGCATTTATGCATGAGACACAGCATGGACAGTTTTGTAAGAGCCACCAGGACCCACTGGATGCTGGTTCAGAAGACACACTTAGCTGAGGAGGGGGAATTTCAAGCCGGTTGATGTTATTTCAGTCAGTACAGTGGGAAGAGGTCTGTGGTCAGCCAGACAGGGACTTGATTCCTGGACCCTCCCCTCCTGGCTGGGCCACCTTGGGCAGAGTACTTGACCACCCTGATCCTCAGTTTGCTCATCTGTAAATTGGGGATAATAACAGGGCTTCACGGGACTATGGAGAAGGTTAAACGAGGTGACATATACAATCCCCCCCCAAGCAGGAGTGATTAGCACTATTCTTCACCCTTCTGATGCTCAGCGCAAGGGGCAGGGCCAAGCCCAGGGCCCAGTGACATCAGCGGGGACACCCAACTCTCTCCGCTCAGCGGGCTGCCCTTCAGAATCCCCTGGGAGACTTCCCCATCTCCGCCTGCCCGGGGGCTGCATTATTGATTCAGTGGGGCCCGTGCTGCTCTACTTTTATAAGGCTCCTCAGCCAATCTGAAAGTGCAGCTAAGGTTTAGAGGGCTTATCCCACCGGATAGGAAACTCTGGGCCTTGTCTGCGGGAAGAAGGAGTCTGGGGTTCGCAATCTCCCTCCTTCCCGGGGCGGGGCTGGGGCTGCCTCAAGGCCAGAGCCTGGGCCAGCGGGGACGTGCAGCCCTGCTGAGCTGCGGGGCTGCCTGGTGCCCTGACCCCATCCCTGGGTGCTCCTTCAGGCAAGCTCACTGAGCGCCCACTCATCTTTGCGTGCTATATTTCCAGCACTTGGGACAGATGGCAGGAAGTGGCAATGGGCGTTGTGTCGTGCGGGCCCCGAGGATTTGGGATAGGGAGGCTTCGGGGAGCCTCGATTCTCCTCCCACCCCTGAGCACCAACAGGTACGGGCCAGGCGGCCTGCCTCCTGAGCGGGGAGCTGAGATTGTCATGAGTCCCTGAAGAACACAGGCGTGCGCGCGCACACACACACACACACACACACACACACGCGCGCGCGCGCGCCTGGGTGCCGCCCCTCCCAGAGCACTGGAGCAGGGGAGGGGAAGACTGGGTTGTCCCTGCCCTGCCTCTAATGCTGCCACCTCGGCCAGGACACTAGCTCTTCACGTGCCTCTTGCTGCCCAGGCAATGAGGGTTTCTCATCAACCCAGGGATGGACTCCGAGCTACTCACTGACAACATTCTCCCATTGGAGTGCCCTTCCCAGGCTCTACTCAGTAATCCCAAAATGATAACACTGACACTCTCACCATTTACGGAGCTCTTGCGATGCACCAGGGGCTGTGCTAAGCGGGCTGGTGTAGGATCTTATTTATCTAGGAGGTCGCTGATATTTCCTCCAGGAAAACGAGGAGACCATGGAACAGAGGAGCTAAATAACTTGTCTGAGGACACACAGCTAGGGCATGAGGGGGCTGGGACCGAGCCCAGATCTGCTGATGCAGAGCTGGGCTAACAGCTGTCGAGGTGCAGCTGTGTTATCTCCGCAACCACCTTCGCTCCTGGCCGGGCTCCTCAATTACAAATAGCGGAGGTGGGCCTCGTGACAGGCCAGGAGGCGTATGTGTGGGGCGGGGCAATCTGCATCACAGCATCCTGGAGCTTTTGGTGGTGGCCCCCCTACCTCTACACCCAGCCCCCACTGCTCAGCACAGGGCCCGACCTCAAGTGGGGGTCTGGCAGAGGCTATGAGCGCATCTGAGGCTCAGATGGGGAGACTGAGGCCCAGGGAGGGGATGGACCCTGCCCGAGCTCACGGAGTCACTTGGGCAGAGTTGGGGCTAGAATGTGGCTCTCTGGGCTCACTGCCCAGAGTGCCCATCTTGAGGGAGGATTTCTTTTTGGCCTCACCCCACAGCATGCGGGATCTTAGTTCCCCAGCCAGAGATCAAACCCACGCCCCCTGCAATGGAAGCGTGGAGTCTTAACCACCAGACCACCAGGGAAGTCCCAAGAGAGGATCTTAAAACAGGGCCAGGCATAGCACCAGCAGTCGGGACTCGGATTTATCCCTTGCCTGCCTCGGAGGCATGAGCTGGAAGCAGGGGAGGACAGGGGCCGGCCGCAGAGCTGGAGATGAGGCCGGCTAAGGCCAGCAGCTGCTCTGCCTAGCTGAGCACGGCACAGGCGCGGGCCAGCCTGATGGAGGGCAGGGCTGGGCAGAGACTTCAGGCAACAGATCAGAGCGGGGAGGCTGGGCCAACCGGGAGACGGGACAGGCCCCTCTCAGCTGTCCTGCCCAGCTCAGCTCAGCAAGGCCCCTCCAACTCTGGTGCCTGCAGGTCCCCTTGGTTCTCTCCCTGTCACATGGCCGCTCTGTGGCGCTCTAGGATGTGGGCTGATCACAGCTGACAGATGCACCCGTTCCAGGGAAACATCAAGCTGGGGATGGGGAGATGGGGAGGGTGACACAGTGACTCACTCCACACTGCACCCTCCTTTCTGCTCTGTCTCCTTCCGGCCCGGGGCTGGAGGACCAGCAAAGGAAGACTTGCCAAGTTCTTTCCCTTCTCCCTTCTTTGCCTTGGAAACCAAGGTCGCCCCTCTTCCTTACAGAGGCCACATTCAGGGCTCTGCAGCACTCCTGGCCATCACCAGAGATGCCTTGGGGTGGGGCGGGAGAGTAGGTGGGCCCCAAGCCAGCCCGAGGTGGCAAAGCAGCTCCCTCTCTTGCAGAAGATTTTGATGAGAAGAGGGTTCCTGATTTCGAAACGCTGGGGTCCTTTCCTTTGCAGCTCTGGATCTGCAGCCCAGACAAGGGGCTGTGGCTGGCTCAAGGTCACATGGCTAATCGGGAGACGTGGCCAGGGCTGGGATCTGACTTATGTGCACTCTCTAAAGGATTCGGAGGGTGCAACAGGCCACAACTCCATGGAGCCAGCCCCCACAGGGATGGGGCACCTCCTCAGCTGCCTGGTCACAGGCACGCCCCTCTCTCCCTGTAGCCTTCTCCCATGACCTCCCCATCCATCCCCCCAAGCCCTAGGCAACTGAGCTTTACAGCAAGACACAGCAGGGTTCAAATCCCAGCTGTAACACTTTATAGCTTGCAATCATGGGTGGGCCTCAGTTTCCTCATCTGTAAAGGGAGTGCAATACCAAGAGCGACCTCGGGGCTGCCTGGGGGTCCAGGGGAATAATGCAGGTGCAGAGCCTAATGGAAAGACCATGGAGGGAGGAGTGGCCACCTTAGGGCTCCTGCCCTTCAGCCCTGACCTTGTCCCAGGCTCCACCTAGAGAAGAGTCAGAGCCACCACACTCCCCAGTACAGTTCAGGGCTCTGATTACTTTGGAAATAGGGGAGAAGATTAGGGCCCACCTCCCACAAATGCCCCACAAGAAGGCAGGAACTGGAGCAGGTAGCGGGTCCTGATGGACATGCCGGGTCATGAAGACATCACTCCCTGAAGACCCAGGAGCAGAGCCTGCAGTTCTCTTTGCTCCTTTCTCCTAAGAGTTCACAGAGCTCAAGTCCTGGTGGTGGGCTGGACGAGCCCCCACCCCCACCCCCCGTCCCCACCGCACTGGAGCCTCGTGTCTGTGAAAGGGGAAGTGGCAGTGCCTGCCCTCCCAGGACATTGTGAGGATCCACAAATGACAGTGACAGGCACTGAGGGTGGATGAGTCAGGCAACTCCCAGCCTGTGCTCTGAACTGTAGTCCCTGTTGCCACTAGAGGGGAAGGTGATTTCCATAATCCTTCTGCTGACCTTGGTGAGGGACCCAATGGTGGCTTCCCTCAGACCACTGTCCCTGCCTGGCCCAGCACCAGAAGGTGAGGGGCCCACTCCAGCCTCTGGCCAGCCCAGCTGCAGGAAGGCCCCCGGCAGGCACCGCGAGATCCGCTGGGGCCCGGCTGTGAGGGAAGGCGGAGGCCAGTGTGGGGTCACAATGGCCAAGCGAAGGGGCAGATGCACCTGTGGGACTTGAGCCACTCACTCCACCCATCCGGCAGGGACAGGGAGTGGCCTCCTGGCAGGTAGGGCCAGCAGAGGAAAGGCAAGAGGAGGAGGACTGTCCCATGCCTGGTGGACAGGGTGGGCTGCGTGCACACCTGCGTGCAGCCTGACTCTGTGGAAATCCCCACCTCCGTGTGCACTCAGGCAGCACAGGCAGCTGTGGGCACAGTCACAGGGCGTGGCTGTGCATTGCACGCTCATACTGACGACCCTGGATGCGTGTGACCTGTGCCAGCTGTGGCACGTGTGTGCAGTGAGCACGTGGCCTGTGAGCGTGCGTGCAACAAGGTGCTAAGTTTCTCTACTTCTGCCCTGTCTGCCTGAAGGTTGTGGGAGAGACTTAAGGTGCCTGGAGAGAAAATACCTTCTCAACACGCCCTGTCGCCAGCCTCGAAGGGTTTCCTGTCAGCACTTCTGCCAATCCTCCTGGCACCCCTGAGCAAGGGAGCAGACAGAGCAGGGGTGGCCTGGGGCTCTGGGGTAGTATGGCCTGGAATCAGCAGCCACAAGACCCCATGGGTGACAGAGAGGCAGGAATCCATCTCTGGGGGGATGGGGTGGAGTTGGGGGAGACTGCCAGATGCCAGCCCAGTATCCATTCTTCCTTACCCATAAAACCCTGATTTTAGTCGAGATTTATTTTTGCCTTTCTTTCTACTTCCTGCTGCCTGTGTGTGCTGGCTGGAGCTCCAGCAGCCATTTTGGACCTTAACGTAGCCTCAAGAATAGAAGCCAGTGAGACAGATGGAGCCTAGTCCCTGCTGACCGTAGGGCTTCCGTGCCAGCCTTCTATTGCCTCCCTCCGGACTTCTGCATGAGAGATAAGTGCAAGCAACCTTGCTCAAACCACTGTTATCTGTTCTGTTACGATCAGCCAGATCTAATCCTGGTCTTTCTTCTTCCCTCCAAAGCAAGACTGTCCCAAACACGTGGGGAGCTGGCCAGGCATCAGGACAGATGTTCTGAGTGTTAACTATTCTGGGGGTTAGCGTATTTTCCTTTCCCTCTTTATTCTTCATTTAATTATCCTTCATCCTTCCCAACACCTCACTACCATCTCTTGAACTTTGTTCCAGGCATTTTCCTTGCACTCTCTGTCTCCAACTTCCCAAGAGCCCCACAGAGTGGGAACTAATCACAGTCGTCCTTGTCAGGGGTCTCCTAGCCCTTTAGGAAGTGGCTACTCATTAATTACTTGGATAATTAGACGATGCACTCACTGACCAGCCTTCGAGCGTAAGACACGGCCTCCCAGCACTCAGCCTTCCCCCAACGCAAAAGGCCATGGGCCCAGGCTCAGGGTCAGCACTCCCAGGGACTTAACTGAACCAGGTGGCTGACCCCAAGCTCCTCCTCCGTCCAGCTTCAGTTCCACAAATACCTAAAGCCCCCGCCGTCCAAACGGGGCCCCAGGAGTCTAGCCTCCCAGCCAGGACACCCCAACATTTACTTTCCCAAAAGCGACCCTACAGGAGACAGCAGGGGCTGGGGTCAAAGGTGGAGGCACAGCAAGGCTCCCTGGTCCGGGGCAACCCCCAGAAGCTCCCGCTCTCCACCCGCGCCGGCGCCTACCTTGGCCCGCTGCATCCTGGGCACCGGAGGAAACTGTTGCCGGCTTCCCCACTGCGCAGCCGAGGAGAACAGGACTGCCGGGCCCGGCGGGCAGCTGCCTCATGTTTGCTGGGACCCAGACGTAATTGTTACCGGCGGCTCCGCGCCCGCCCCCTGTCCACCCGCCCTCCCTGCGCGCTTCTACCCTAAGCTCCGCCCCTTCTGCTCTGTCTCCTCCCCCGCTCAACCTCCCACCGTGTGTGTCTCTCCCTCTCCCTCTCGCATCTTTTCCGTCTCTCTCCCAGCCTCTCCGTCCTATTCTCTGGGTATAAACCACTTCTAACCCTGCCCTCTCAGCCTGTCGCCGGGGGTCTCTCTCTCTCTCTCTGTGTCCCCCTCCCCCGCCCCGTCTGTCTGTAGCATACACTCTGCTCCCCATCCTTGGAGCGGGGAGAGGTGGGGGGTTGCCGAGAGCCCGGGCTGGGGGCAGGGAACTCCGGCACAAGTTCCTGTCCCAGCACGGGGAGGCGTGGCAGTGGAGCGCGCAGAGGCCAGCCCTCCCCTCCTTGCTGCCCCCTCTCTCATCCTACTGGTTCCTATGGACACCAGGTGGAGTGACACCCCCCCCCCCATGACCTCGGGCCATTGCAGTCCAGGTGGGCTGTGGAGGGGGATCTCCCTGGTGTCCCTCCAGCCACCCTGCAGATGACCCCTGGGCACTCCTGGCATCCGGAGCATCCTCCTGATGGAGACATCGCTCTGGGCACTGGGCCCTCAATGGCCCCACTGATGGGGGCTCACCACCCAGAGATGGTGATGGCTACCAGGGCCACGTCACGTGGGTCACAGGCAGGGGTCCTTCAACTAGTTTCATGGGTGCCCCACGCTTACTTATCTCCTTTCACTGCACGCGGGGCCTTGCCGTAGGGGAGCCCTCTCCAAACCTGAGCTCCTTATACACTCCAGGGAGCCTGGCGTCTGTTCCCATCGTCTGTGTCTCAGGTTGGGACCACATCAGGGCAGCTGAGGGACCTGACCAGACCTCCTGGGGGTTGTGGTGGTGGAGGAAAGGGGTGAGGGCCCCTGAGCATCCTGGGGAGGGGGGACCCTGGCTGCCCCTCAGGAGGGCAGACTCCTGGGCATTTGCTCATCCCCCAGGGAAACCACCCAGGAGCCAGGTGCCTGGAACCTCAGCCAAGTTTCTCTTTTCTGCACCCTGAGGAAGGAGCCAGCCTGTGCCACTGGTTCCCCTGGAAACAGAGCCCTGAGACACCCCCTCTTCTGGGCACACAAGAGCACTTGCACGTCCTTCTCTTTGTTTTTGGGTGTTTTTTTTTTTGAGCCAGCCAATCAGCTCCAACTTTCAGATCGTGGGAGGAAGAAAATAGTCTGGAGCTGTTTGCCCATGGAGGGAGGACGACTATTTCTAGACAGGAGGCAGCCCGTGTGTCTAGCCCCGCTGGACTTCCAGGACCGCCTGGGCCTCGTGCCAGGCAGGAACTCAGCAGACCCTGGCCCCCCTTCCGCTGCCCATGGCTGTGGCCTGGAAGAGGTGAGGGCGGCTGCAGGGTCAGGCTCAGAGGCCGAGCTCCTTGAGAGCCTGGGGGCCTTTTCACCTGGTGACCTTGGCTCTGAACAAGCAGGGGTTCCCCGAACACGTTGAGTCCTCACCGTGGCCTCAGCAGCGAAGTGTCATTATCTCTGCAGATGACGAAGGTGAGACCCAGAAAAGTTAAAGGATTTGCCCAAGGTCATAGGCTAGAAAGTGGCAAAGCTGGTGCAAAAAGCCTGTTCCTTTCACCCCTAAGTGAACACATGGCTAAGACCCGCCAAACCTCCCACGCTCCAAACATCAACTTGGACACTTGCCAGTCGTGCTGTCCAGGACAGGCCTGACCTTAGTTATGGCCTGGTGCTCGGAGGTGGAACCAGAGAAGGCCCCTCCCCCCAGGTTTGGCGTCAGGACTGAACTTCTGCTACCCAGAGATGCTTTCTTCTCAATTAACAAGCTAATGAGCTTCCAGCTACAAGAAAACAGGGCAGCCGCCCTCCCCCGCCAGGCCCCCATGCCCTTGGGCCTGGGGTACCTCCCACTTCAGCTGCCACCAAGGGGGTGCACCTCATAAAACACACATGGGGGGGTGCCCCGCTGTGATCTGTGCCCCCCATCCTCCCTCCTCCCCCAGCGCCCTCGGGGGCTTTTCTAGAGCGCTTCCAGCTGGTCCCACACAGGCCTGTGGGGAATGCAGGGATGAGAAAGGGCAGGAGAGCGTGGAGGTCAAGGACACCCCAGAGCAGGGCTCCCCACGTGGGCCTCAGCATGCCGGACAGTGGTGTGGGCACGTGGGCAGTGGCTAACTCTCCCTGAGAATGTCTGGGAGTTTCCGGAGATTCTTTGGCAGTGCATCAGACCCGAAAAAGATCAAGGAAGGCTTCAGGACGACCTTGCCTTGTCGGCCACGAACTCCAGCCTGATAGGCTTCAGCTGTGGTTTTCCTCACTGCAGAGTGGCGAGCCCGGGGATGCAGGAGTGTGGAAGGGGGAAGGAGGGGCTCATTTCAAGCCTGGAGGAAGGCTGAGTAGCTTGCATTTGAGAAGAGGCAGTGGCAAGCCATCTGAGCTGGCTCAGGGCCTCACTCTAATCCCATCTTGGTGAGGGGCTCACACCACCCCTACCCACAAGCCTTGGGGGTCTTCCGGACCTTCCTCAATTGTTACACACAATCCTCTCCACTCCAGGCCCAGGTTCAAACCCCCCCTCCTCAGTACCCCAAACCTGGCCCCATGGAGTCCCCAGTCTGTATGTTTCTTCCAGATCCTTTCGGGCCCTGGTTCTGCCTTCCCCTGGCTGAGGGGCACAGAGAAGCAGACACACAGACAGAGACAGACAGAAAGATGTTCAATACAGTTTCAGGGTTTGGGCCCTTGCTCCACCAAGAGCCCCTGCCTGTGAGGAAGGCCCCCTCTGGGTGGAGGTGGGTCTCACCAGGCATGTGGAAACCCCTCCCCACAGGAGCTCAAGAAACGTCTGTTGCCCCAAAACAGTGCTTCCCTGGACACCACAGCACTCTGGTGTCACCATGAGCTGGCACAGCTGTGGAACTGGAAAGCCACCGAATGCAGCCTTATTTGGGTCTTCCACCGGCCCTGGAAACCTCTTCCGCTGCCCGCCGCCCGGCGGCTGGATGGAAACCTAGCAGACCCGGGATGCCGCTTGGTAGGGAGATACGGCGGTTCACTACACCTCACACAACAGTCTCAGCTGGGGTCCGGGCCCCGCTCAAGGCCAGCCCTTCTGCTGCAGAGCCCAGGCCTCCGCCCAGCTCAGGTGGGCTGGGGCCTCCCACTGGAGCTGTCCTGAACGTCACTCTGGGTTTGGCAGAGGTTGGAAACTATACCTCTCCCTCCTGCGGGCACCTCCATGTGTCCTCAGAGCCTGGCCACCACTGGGCACCTCTGCAGCTTCCCCCTGACCAGGGTACTTCACGTAGGTCTCAGGGGTGCCAAGGAGCCCCCCCCCCCAGGCAGCTCCATCTCTGCACAGCTGAGGCTTGTCCACACCCCCAGGCAGCCTCCAGCTGACCCTCCCTCCCACGAGGCTCTTGTCTGGGCCAGCAGCCTTCTTCCTGGCTCTGCCGGCAAAGCAGCCAGCCTGTCTCTTGTGCCTTAGACCTCGCAGGTGGGGCTGGGACGCGTCTGCTGGATTTCTCAAACTGCAGGGGACACCTGGAAGGCTCTGAAGGCTTTCTTTAAAGCCCCTTCCTTCTGGCTTGATGCGAAGGGAGGGTCCCCCACCCATCCCCTTGGGCTCATCTCGCCTCCCCCAAATCTCTCCCCCAGCCTCAAAGCCTGACTCCTGGGTACCGTCAGTATGGTGAGGGCTCCGGCTGCTGAAATTGTCATTGCTGCTGGGCAGAAGTCGGGGGCCGGGTGGGCTCATCTCTGTGCACATCCTGCCTTCCCCTCCCCTGGTGCTGCAGAGCTGTTTGTAAGATGGGTAACTGCTAACTGCTCCGGGGGTGGCACAGCCGTGAAGTGCAAGGAAGGATTAGGGCCATGGAGAAGAGGCTTCATTCCAGCATTCCTGGGGTGTGGCCCAGGCTGGCCACCAGACTCCTGGTTCAGTCCCTGCATTCAGGTCTGGAGAGACAGGGCACTGGGAGCTCAGAGCACAGGCCCTGGGTCCAGGAGGGTAAGAGGGACACTGGCCTTGACCACCCAGAGAATGCAGGTATCCCTTGAATTATAAAGTGCCACCATTATCAGTTGATTCTTTGGGGTAACTTGTGCCCTTTCTACTCAGCCCGCATCCGGTCCTGTGCCTTAGTTTTCTCAACCATAAATAGGTAAATAACAGTGTCTATCTCATAGCTAATACATGTGTGTGCTTAGCACACTCCTGATTTATACTCAGAGCTCAATAAATGAAACTCTGTTTGTCCCCTCAGGGAGCCTAAGCAGGCCCCTAACCGTATGGCCCTTCCTTTGCACACCTGGAGCCAGACAGAACTACACTAGCCAGCCACCTGGGACCTGACACCCTGGCCCATGTAGCATTTCTCTGGCAGAATCTGCCACTCATTGCTTATGGCCTTTGCTCTGGGATGGCCAGGCTGGCAGAACTCCCAGGGCCTCCAATCTGTCATCCCTCCTGCTACAGGGACAGCAAGGACACTTGGATCACATCTCCTGGGAGACGGAGCCTCCCTCCCACACACCCACAGAGAACGCGGCTGACAGCGTGCCCAGGAGGAAACCTCCAGAGCCACCAGGGTCAGGGCATCTGAATCAAGGCCTGGCGGGGCTTCGACTTATGGGACCTTGAATCAGCCACAGAGCTTCTCAGAGCTTCATCTGCTCAACCGTGAAACAGGATGACGAGCCCCACCTGCTTCAGGGAATGTCATAAGAACAGATGAGACTGTGACCTCGAAGGGGCTTTGTTTCACACATAACGTAGGATGAGCATTGTAGGATCCCAGCATTTTAAAACTGGGAAAATATGTAATATATTTCTCTCTGTGGCTATTTCTGTCTGTCATCTGCTGAGTGCCACCCCACCTCCAGGTTACCAGAGCCCACAGTGATGCTCTGAACTGAGCTCCTTTGAAAAGTCCGTGTGCAATGCCCTAGGCCAAGGTTTCTGGATACTAAATTCAATGAGTGGCAGCCTTTCCCAATTCACAGGGGGAACTTCAGTTAATTTTTTAGGACTATTAACTTCTGATCATGCTGGACTAGGTAATTTGGACTAAATTCCCAACTGAGGACAACGAAAAGCTGCTCAAAATATATATATTTTAAAGTTTGATTCAGGGGTATCAGGGAGCAAACAAGGCAGTAAAAAAATCACAGGGCCAAGTTCTGGGAAAAGAAGGAAACCCAGAGATGTGTGCTGGCAGCTGGGGTTACGTTCTCCCTAGGGGGTCTGCTGAACCCAGAAGATACTGCAAAGGTGCTGGGCAGAGCTGTTAACAGCCTCTGGGACTAAGGAGGTCAAAACTAGGCCCACCAAGAGCAGGGGGTACCCGGCAAATCTTTCATGCTTTGGGTTGGGACCCCAGAGGGTTTCACCCCCAGAATATGAATGAACTAGAAATAGACAAGTGCTCCAAGGGACTGCAAATCATCTCAGTCCCTGAAAGTAAAGTAAAACAACCTGGTTTGCAGGATCCCAAGGCATCTGCCCGAGGTAAACATAATCCTCATGGAGCAAGATAATTTCATTCTGTGCCTCAAATTATTTCTACAGGTTTTCATATAAAATGTGTGGCACTTGGGCTTCCCTGGTGGCGCAGTGGTTGAGAGTCCGCCTGCCGATGCAGGGGACACAGGTTCATGCCCCGGTCTGGGAGGATCCCGCATGCCGTGAAGCAGCTGGGCCCGTGAGCCATGGCCGCTGAGCCTGTGCATCCAGAGCCTGTGCCCTGCAATGGGAGAGGCCACAGCAGTGAGAGGCCCACAAACCGCAAAAAAAAAAAAGAAAAAAGGAAAAAAAAACAAAATGTGGCACTCAATTTTTGCCAAGTATGTGAGGAGACAAGACAATACCAACAAAATCCAAGAGAAACAACAGACACTGGAAACAGACTCACAGAGGCTCCATATTAGGGAGTTATTGAACTTTAAAATAACCATATTTGTTTGCTCAGATACATGAAAGGTAAGATAGGCAATTTTGATAGAGAACTAGAAATGATTTTTTAATCATTTTGTAGTTCTATTTTTATCCCATCAATCTCATTCTTAAAATGCAGGGTGCTACAGTTCCCCACACAGGGCAACATGAAAAGCAAGGCAAGAATCCTCTGGGAAAAGCCCAGAAGAGGCGATTGTGCTACATTCAAGGATGCTGGTCTGAGAGTGTGCATGCAGTAGTGACAATACAGTGTGTAGGTACCATCCCGATTTCTAGTAGCAAATTTGTTGCTGGTTTGTAAGATGCAACTAAACATAGACACCCTCTGAAACTCAGCAGACTCTAATCTTGAAGGGCTTTGCTCCTTTGAACAGGGACCCATCTCCCTCTTCGCTTGTATCTGCCCAGACCCAGCTCTGCCCCCGGCCCAGAGCAGTCATGGCAAAAAAAAGCAGCATTTGAGTATTTGTTTTGTGCCAGGCCCCTGCCAAGGGATTTCCACACACTGTCACATTATTCACAACCCTAGGAGGCAGCTATGACTATTTTCCCCATTTTATAGGTGGAAAAACTGAGGTCTAGGGGACCCATGGATCATGTTCAAGGTGCCCTGGTTACCAAACGTTAGAGCCAGGTGTGAACCCAAGTCTGCCTGCTCTCAGTGTGGGCCCCACTCCCCACCTGCTGATTACTGGGGTGACCCCTGGATGCCTGTGGTCAGAGGAGGCCTTGGATTCTCCTCTCCACAAACATTCACTAAGCACCAACCACATCCAGGGCCCCAGCCTGGGAGAGCTGAAGGATCCAAGGCCAAGACTTAGCCAAGTGAGAACACTTCAATGGATCCGAGGTCCTGTCCACCTCTTCTCTCCCCTCCTCCTCCCCATTTCTGGAACTCAGGGGCCAGCATGCAGGGAGGGCACAGGGATGGACAGTCAGGGGCATAGGATAAAAGAGGTAAGGGCCACAGTGCAAAATCCTCCTGTGGCCACCAGATCTCTCCTGGAAAGCTGGGTGGTGACTGTGGAAGAGGCTACCTTCTGGGGAGCTGAGGGGGAGCCCCTGCTCCAGCCCACATCCCAGGTCCCTTCTTAGGGAGTCAGTGCTCCCTAAGCCGAGGGACAGCAGTGTGACTTCCAGCCCAAGGTGCAGACGGGGGCTCAGCCTTCACACGGGCCTCCCACACCCCCTGGGGGCCAGACATCCAGGCCGGGGTCTGTGGAGGGTCCCACCCCCTGAGCAGCGGAGGGCTCAGGGGCCACGAGGCAGAGCCTGCAGCCGGCCCAGGCCCAGGCCATGGTGGCCCCTGGCCTGCCTAGTGGCTTTACCTGATTAGTGTGGTTGGGCAAGAGGGGTCCCTGTGGCCGACAGGTAGTAAGGGGACAGGTACAGAGGGGACAAAGGGCTTCCCCGGGGGGAGGAAGTGAGGGCTGGGGAGGGCACAGAGTGAAGTGGGGCAAGTGGGGGGTCAGAGGAGAGGAGGAAAAGGGGCAAGGAGCTTGGAGAGGAGTGGGAGGCATGGGCGGGGGGAGGGGCCGATGGGACAGAGTGTCCTGCCCAAGGGGCTGAAGAGGAGGTTCCACTAGGTGGAGAACAGGCTCTTCCTGGAGCTAATATATTGCCGCAAGGAGGATGAGGGAGACACACCTGGAGGAACCTGTTTGCTCTGAGATTCAACAGAAGGTAAGTGTGTTTTTGAGCATGAATGAAGGGGTCGTGAGCAGAAAGGGGTGCAAAGGGAGTAGCAAGATGGGCTCAGGTAACTGGAATTGGGGGACAGTCCAGGCCTGGATGCCAGCCTGGGCTCTGGTGGCAAAAGCAACAGAAATCCTCTGGTCCAGGCAAAGTCAGCAGGGAAGGCAGGCAGCCCCATGCATCACCTTGCGTCCATATCCCTGTTGTG
>NW_020173116.1:7092061-7105496 GCF_003031525.2 Neophocaena asiaeorientalis asiaeorientalis | reverse complement strand
GGAGGGGAGGGGAGGGGGTGGAGGAGGGAGGGGAGGAGCTGAGCTCAGGCTTATCAGTCCCAGCCAAGTCCCAGAACCTTCCTGCCCTCCTGGGCCCTGGAGACCCCAGAACCCAAACCCTTCCCTTCCCTTCTCAGCCCCACCCTTGGCACCAAGGAATAAAGCAGGGGGAAACTCACTCACTGCGGTCCTAGAGCTTCAGAGAGGTGACACGGGGGATGTGGAAGGGCTGAGTGTCCTCAGAGCTGCTGGCACTGCAGCATCACAGGGAGTGAGTGAGTGAGGCCCCCAGGCCCAGGCCCTCAGCCCCGACACAGGAACAAGCCCAGAGCCCGGAATTTCCTGCCTCAGAAGCTCTTCAGGGGTAGCAAGGGTGCCCAAAAGTTAGGTCTGGTGGATGTGTTGCAGCAAGAAGGATTCAGGGTAGACACATGGAAGAACTTTCTGGCCCTGGAGCTCCTCAGACTGTGTGACTTCAGCGTTAGGCGTAAGTCTCCCCTGCCTGGAGGTCTCAAGATGGCGTGCAGCAGGGGCCGGGCCCAGCAGCCGGAAGGGCTCCTGCCTGGGCCCCTGCTGCACCCACAGACCTGGCAGCCTCCTCACCTGAGCCGTTTCCGGATGGGATGGAAGTATCTGGAGGTCTTGATAGCGAAGATGACACTGGGGATCAGGAAGAAGGCGCACCAGCCCAGGCAGAACCAGAAGGCGTTCTGGAACAGAGGAGGTGAGGTCAACGCACTGTGTCTGGGCACCCCCAGTCCCCCGGCTGACTCAATGTGGGGCACGGGGACGCATTCTCAGAGCTGAGGGAAAGGGCGGGGGTGTAGGCCCGGGGCAGGGCCCCGCTCACGCTGTCCCTCCCGTGGGGGCCTCCACGTCCACAAGCCCTGATGGGCTGGGGGGCACTCACCCAGGGGTCAGCCACCATGTCACACAGGATCACACGGCCATTGTCCAGGGCTGTGGAGAGGGGCTGGCAGGTGGTGATGCGCTGAGTCACCTGTGGTGTCAACGTGAGGCAGGTACATGCAGACACACCCAGACCCACAGGTGCTCAGAGGGAGGTTGACAGGGACACAGACAGGCCCAGGGACACAGTGGGGAGCCACTGCACAGCTGTACACAGACACACGGATGTGGCAACACAGAGAAGGGAGGACACACTGCCATCAGCTCATCGCTCACCTCCTGCCTTTCCCACCCTGTTCACCAGCCTGGGTTAAGCCCCTACTGTGTGCCCAGAGCTGTTCTCTAAGTCACACCCTCACTGGGAGGCAACACGTGTGCACACACACACACTCGCACACGCATGTACAGACACACTCAGGGTTAAGCGAGACCCCTGCCGGTCCAGTGTGGGTGGTAGACAGCCCGGTCCACGCTCAGGCCTCAGAGAAGGGCTATGGCAGAGTTTGGGGGATGGGCAGAACCCAGCCAGCCAGATGCCAGGTTTGGGAGTTTGGGTTCAATCCTGAAGGCCTAGGGCACCCCCAGGGGCTCTCAGGGGGCAGAGGAGGTCGAACAGCTGGTACCGCTGGAAGCTTGCCTGAGGCCAGGAGGGTCTGAGCCCACACTCACCTCCTCTCTCACCCAGGCCACGTACTGGGAGAAGTAGCCCATCTCCCGGGTCAGGAAACACTCACTTTCCTGCAGGGAAGAGAGGAGCCCTGGGTCGGAGTCCCAGGGCCAGCACCCCTGCCCCCCATGCCTGGCACCATCAGAACAGGTCAAGCTGGCTTTCCTGGGAGCCACGGTGAGGGGGCAGGGCTGGAGAATCCTGGGGTGGGAACCCTGCGAGCCTTAACCCTTCAACTCACCTCTGACTCTGAAGCCACCCCCCAGCCCTGCCCCATCCTCCCACTCACATTCTTCAGGATACGGGTGGCCCAGGTAGGCAGCTCTCCTTTCAGGTGAGTGACTCTGTCCAGGACATCTGAGGTCTCCGGCTGGGGGAGAGGAGAGGGGCTCGGTCAGGGAACAGCCACTCATTCACTCATCCATTCATTAACTCAACGTACGACACACAACATACTCACCTTGGGGTGGGCGGTGTTAGGCCCTAAGGACAGAGGACACATATGGCGGTCCTCAAGGATCTTCCCACCCCACCCTCAACTTCCAGGGGGCCTGGGTAGAGCAGGTGAGGTCCCAAGCCAGCTGGGCCCGCACGTTCTTGCTCCCTCTGCTGCCCACCTGCTCCCCCCCACCCCATCCATCCCCAGCAGCCACCTGGAGAAGTGGGGCAGAGGATGCCAGGGCATGGACACTGAGGTTGAGCTTAGCCTGTGAAAAAGAGATCAGGGCCGGTCAGGGGAAGGAAGTGGTAGGAGGGAGGGTTCCCAGCATCCCTCTCCTCCTCCTTGCCCCCTCCCTGCATCTCCTCTCCAGGTCCTGGACTCCCTGAGCCTCCAGACTTACCACAAGCCTCTGCTGGAGGAGGAGCTTCTCCTGATGGAGCTTTCTGAGCCCCTGGGCCTCCTTCTGCAGCTGCTGCCCCAGCACAGTATTGCCCTGAGGGGAGACATATCAGAATGGCACTCTGCCCGGGCCGAGACAGGCTTTGACGACACATCCTTCACCAAACCGTTCGACCAGACATACTGGACGGACGTGGAAAGTGCTGGAATCAGAGGTTGGCCTCAGAGGCAGAAAACTGAGGGCTCCTTAAGTTCCTTGGCCAGATCTTGGTTTGGGGGCCTGAGCCCAAGTTCCAGGTCCTAGCTTGCTCTGCGCATCGTGGGGGGTAGGAGAGGGGTGTCTATGAGATGCCTTGAAGAGAACTTTTTAAACTCTCTATATTTATAAATACAAAGTGCTACTTTTCCCAGTACATTTTAAGCTTCTAGAGGCAACTGTCGTGATATCTGATCCATCAGGCTGTCCTCACAGCATCTGTCCCAGCAGATTCCACAAGCGGTGTGCACCTAGCAATGCTTGCCCAGCTGTGCGATGTCAGACCACATCTGACGTCATCTGATCTGAGGTGGGTGATAATTCACTTTAGAGATGAAGACGCCGAGGCCCAGAGATGAGGAATGATTTGCCCAAGGCCACACAGCCAGTTGGTGGTAGAGCTCGAGCCAGAACTGATGCTACAGAACCCTTCATCCCAGCCGGGGGTCCAGAGTCTCAGCCCTCGGTGACAGGGGCCCTCAGTCCCCTCCCCAATCCAGGCACTCCCACCCCGTCCCCCCTCCCAGGCCTCTGGCTCCAGCCTGCCAAGTGGGGTCTCTGTTCCCTTCTTACTTGGGTCTGGGCCAGTCCCTCCAGCTCCTGGACTAGCTTCTCCACGCTGATGTTCACCACAGGCTTCTGAATCTGGAGACGGACAGGAGAGGCCAAGAGGGGATGAACCCCGGCTCCCCCAGCCCCAGAATTCCCAGTCTTTGCAAAAGCACCCACACCAGCTAAGTCTATTGTGACACATCAGTCACAGTGGGTTTGACCTGAAATTGTGAAACATATGAGACACTTTCCATTAGGAAAGAAAAAAAAATGAGGCGCCCTCTGGAGTAACCCAACGAAGAGGTGACGTCCCACCAGCATTCGCCACAGCAGTGGGTTCAGGACCACGGACAGCAACACACGCTGTTGGGTGGAGGCACATTCATTCTCGCCCAGCCCAGGTGCTGGCAGCTGGGACACACATGGTCTGGAGACGCCCCCAGCAGAAGAGGCCCCAGGGACATGTGGAGGGGTCCAGGGACGGTTGAAGGCCAAGACAAGGTGAGACAGCTCCCTGAGCCCCAGCTCCTCTGCGGGCCCCTCTGCTCTGCCGTGGTCTGGCCTGAGGTGCCCACTGCTGACCTCAACAAGGAAGCCTGGGTAGTGGATGCTCTCGAGCCCACTGCTCTGCAGGGCCTCCAGGTCCTGGCGGGCGGCTGGGCTCAGCAGGTCCAGATTCTTCACGTCCACTTTGAGTTTCTGCAACTCCTGCTGCAGCTTGGCAGTGTACTGGGAGGGAGGGAGCAGGGTGGAGCCGTGCTCTGTGGGTGAGCCAGGACCCCACAGCTGCTATCCTAGGTGAGGGGTCAGCAGGCCCTCAGGGCCCTCCTTCTGGATATCCAGGGCCCCTACCCTGAACACTCCCAGCCCCAGACAGGCTCCCAGCAGGCCTCTGCTCCCCACCCATCCCCAACTCCACCTTACCCACACCGAGACCCAGCTCTCCTCCAGCGTCTATTTGGCTACTGGACAGCAGCACAGACCTTCCCAGGCCACGCAGAAGAAAAAGAGCTTCCCCGGCCCATCTTTATCACGTCACCTTGTGTTAAGGTCTTCACAGCACCTGTGTGCTATTTACTTATCTGGGTACTAGTTTACTGCCATCAGCTCCATGAGGATGGCACCTCATCTTCCCACTCTGTACTAAACCCTCAGCGTCTAGAGCAGAGGCTCATGCGTGGTGGGTGCCGTACAAATTTGTTGAATGTGTAAAAATGAGTGAATGAATGAATGAGTGAATAGACACAATCACATTTCCAAGACAGAGCACAGTTTAAAAAGGGACTCGAGCCTGGAGGGGTGGGACAGGGAGGGTGGGAGGGAGGGAGACGCAAGAGGGAAGAGATATGGGAACATACGTATATGTATAACTGATTCACTTTGTTATAAAGCAGAAACTAACACACCATTGTAAAGTAATTATACCCCAGTAAAGATGTTTTAAAAATAAATAATAAATAAATAAATAAAAATAAAAAGGGACTCGAGGGCTTCCCTGGTGGCGCAGTGGTCGAGAGTCTGCCTGCCGATGCAGGGGACACGGGTTCATGCCCCGGTCTGGGAAGATCCCACATGGTGCAGAGCGGCTGGCCTGTGAGCCATGGCCGCCGAGCCTGCGCTTCCGGAGTCTGTGCTCCACAACGGGAGAGGCCACAACAGTGAGAGGCCCGCGTACCGCAAAAAAAAAAAAAAAAAAAAAAAGGGGACTCGACATTTTCCAACCATTGCTGGGAGAGATTTAAAGGGCATGAAATTCAGCCCCAGTGTTTCACAGGTGAGAGGCTAAAGACAGGGCGGAGCCTCAGAGTACGGAGCCCAGCTCAGCTCACCTCTCGCCATCCCTCACACTGCCTTCCCCACAGGGAGAAAAGACCCATCCTCAGAGGCAGGGGTCTTGGAGCAGCATTTCAGGCACCAGTAACACACAGGTAAAGGAGATGTCTCAAGGCGGGCGGAGTCCTCGTGGGGCCCGGGAAAGCACACCTTGTCTTAATTATCTCTGCATCATCGGCTCACTATTATCTCCTTCGAGGACAAGTTCTCCTAAGGTCACATTTGGTTTGTTGCCAGATGGCCCCCAAGGACTGCCCAGTCCCTCTGGACCTGAAGCCCTATCTGTCCAGACTCTTCTGTGACCTGGACCCCTCCCTTCCCTGGACCAGGGCTGAGAGCCCTCCCCTTTCAGCCAGCAGAGCACAGGGCCTCCTCTGCTCAGGCCCCCTGCTGCAGCCCTCTGTGGCCAGCCTTCACCCTGTGGCCTTGCACCAGAACAGTGCCGGCTCAGTGGACCTCCCCTCTGATGAGAGACGCTGAAAGAGGAGACGGCTATGGCATTAAGGAGACTGCCCCAGGTTATAGTTTAAGGCGTGGAGCTGGGACTGAAATCTGGACCACTTGGCTATGCTAGCCTGCGGACTAGGTGCAGGTGGTGGGTTCAAGAGGAGTTGGAAGGTTTCTGGAGACAAGGCAGAATCAGGAGTTGGCAGTTTAGGAGGGGTGGGGGGAGAAGCAGGTGGGAGAAATGTGGTTTTCCCAGGATATGCTTGGGAAGGGCTCCTGGGGGACCCTGGGAGCCAAGGCAGCTCTCCTCCCACCTCATTTGGGCGTGAAGAGAGGAAAGGAGGGGGTGTTTTACAGCTTCTGTGCACCCTTAGGAGAACCACGCTCTCAAAGTACGTCTCCTCTCATGAAGGAGCACTTCCTTTTCTTTGTTCTAGAACTGTCTCTTGCCAGTGTGAGTAAATCTCTCCAGTTCTACATAGCAAGTTCTGGCAAAGTCCAATGGTTAGGGAACAGGCTGTGGGGAGCCCCCCTCCAGTGGTACCCAACTTCATCACCACCGTTTTCACTGTCACACTCCCTCACCAACCTCCCCGCTCCCACTGCAGCATCCAAACCGACGATGCCTGTCCTCAGTCAGGACACACACCCTAGTCCTCTCACTCACTGTCACCACCCTGTCCGGCCTCAACCTCACCTGTGTTCAGCTTTTCCGGGAGCGCAGTGCTCAGAGCTGGTCAGAGCCTCCAGGCATTCACGCACTCACCCATACGCTCTGGAAGCTGCCCTGGGCTGTAGCCCTGGGCCAGGTCCTGAGCTTGCACCCGGGTCCTCTGCCCCTGAGGCGCCTCAACTGTTCTTGTAGACTTTTCGGGTTCAAGGAGATGGTCCCTCCAGCAAGGCAAGACCGGAAGAGGGGGGATCTGCAGGAAGGGTCCCCAGTGTGTTCCAGAAGGTTCTCTCACCTGGCTGATATCCAGGTGCTTCTCCAGGTCATAGGAGTCATTGAGCTGCAGGACCGTCCAGAGCGCAGCCCCTTGCTTGCACTGCCTGCAGAGGAACGACAGGCATCAGAGATGAGAGGAGGGAGGGCAGGTGGGGGCTGACGTCATCCTAATGGGATGCCCGCCTCAGCCCCTCCTCACACCCCGGCCCCCAGCCCAGGCTCCCCGCTCACTGATAGGCCAGGAAGACGCTGAGGTTCTTCTTCAGGCCAAGAAGTTGGGACAAGTTCATGGATGACGGCAAGCTCCCCGGAGTGTCTGCAAACTGGGGATGGGACACAGAGGAACGGGCCTGGAGCGGGGAGTGGGGGGGCAAGGCCACCCAGCTTCCCAGGGCCTAGTCCCACGCTGCCCTGGCACAGCAGAGACCACAACCCTGGGACTCCAGCCCACACCTGCCTCTAACTCAACTCAGATCACTCCAGGGCCCTAAATCCTGGCAGGGACCCTCCCCGTGACTCTCCAGGAGGGTGGCTGGCCTGTCTTCAGCGGAGGACCCAGGCCAGCATCTTGGCTCACCTGCTCAGTGCAACAGGGAACAAGGATCCCCAATTCCAAGACTCAGTGTTAGGAGGGCAGAGGGCCTCAGGTCTGGGGGCCATCCTTCGAGGTCCCTGCCTGGGGCCTGGGCAGCCTTCCGGGGACTCACTGGCTCTTTTCTCTCACTGGTGGTTTTCCATCTCTTTCCTTGGCCGTGTCCATCATTCCTCCTGTCTCTCTCTCCCTTCTAACCCCTCAGGCTCCTACTTCCTTCTAAACCTCCTGCTCTGCCCACAGCTCTCTCCTCATCCCTCTGGGCCCCAGAGCGGGGCAGGCCCACCTCATAGAGCTCCCCGCTCTCCCAGCTCCGGCACACCAGGGTCTGCACGTTGCCGCCCAGCAGGAAGGTGACGAAGACAAGGAGGATGAGGGGCGCGGCGAAGAGGAAGCTGAAGCCCACGCCCCTGGGGAAGGCGGAGGGACAGGCTTGAGACAGGAGGGAGGATGCCCTGGACCGTGCGCTCCATCCCCATCTCCATCCCGGGGCCAGCATGGTCAGTGAGTCAGCCCCGGGGCAGGAGAGAGGACTCAGAACTGCTCACCGGCCCCACCTCATCCTCCCCCATCCCCACTCTACCGCTGCTGCTCTGGCTGGCCCTGGCAGCCTAGAGGAGAGCACAGCTGTTCTGCTCAAAGAGCCAGGGCTGCTGGCCTCTGGGCCGAGGACACATGGAGGTGACCAGCTCCAGAGCTCAGCCTCAATGGGGCCACCTGGCATGGCCAGCCATGACCCACCAGCAGAGGCAGCAACCTACAGCATCTGAGTAGGACCTGTGCCACTGACCAAGGCTTCTTTGTGAGACAGGCGTGGCCCCATGCCAGGATTTGAGGCTTGGAGAGTGAAACATGGGCTGGATTTCACTCACCCCTTTGGCCAGGCACCTTTATACAGTGACCCTCCTGCACAACTGAATGTGGCAGCCCTGGCCTTAGAGACGATCTAGTTCAGGGCTGGCAAACAGATTCTACCTCTGGTGCCACCTCCTAATGGTAGTGCTGCCTGGACACTGGGTTAAGCAGGATTCTGAGGCTGTATCTGGGCTCAGAGAGAAAAGGTGCCCATTAATTATTAAAGTTGCCACTGGTGTGGGAAGGGGAAGTGCTTCTTATTTGCATTCCTGCTCTAGGCCAACCCTTTTATACAAACTGAGGCCCAGGTGGGTTATAATTTGCCCAGGGCCACCCAGCAGGTCAGCCCAGAGCCAGACCACAGCTCAGTCTCTTGATCCCCAGGACTCGCTCCTGCAGCTACACAGAAGCTGTCCATGGGCATGAGAGGAACGTACCAGCCCGGGGGCAGGGGGAGAGACCCTCCCCCTCTCCCCAGCCCTTCTTACACCATGAGGAAGCGGGCTCCAGCCTTGCCCTTGGCTTCCGAGTGGCTGGGGTCTTCCCTGTTACAGAGCCCCCAGATGCCCAGGTTGAGGCCCAGCAGGTTACAGACCACCACAAGCAGGACCACAGAGCACAGCAGGCAGCCCACCATCCACCTGCCACAGAGAAGGTGGGACGTCACGGAAAGGGCAGTAGTGGGCACAGGAGGGGCTGGTGGAGGGCCTAGTGGCTGGGTGGGGCCACTACCCCAAGGCTGAGGCTTTAGAAGTGTGACTTCCTATAGGGTCCCCAGGCTCAGATCCCCAGGGCACACAGCCAAGGTGGGGACACAGAGGCCCAACGAGAGAGGGGTCTTGGCTTAAATGGAGGTGGAGACTTAGTATAAGGAGGGTTGATGAGGGCTGGAAATTGGTTCCAGGGTGGCTGAGAAGCTGAGCTGCCCATTCCACCCACGCCCACGGGTTCCCAGGCACCTGTATTTCTCATATCTCTGCACCTCCTTCAGGTAGGGGCGGCTGCACTGTTCCATCTCCTCCAGTGCTCGGCTCCAGCGAGAAGCCGCCTCCCAGCCTGGGAATGCTTCGACCAGTGTCCTTAGCTCTCTAGGCTGCTGCGCCACCACCTTCTTCAGCTCTGCCCAAAGCAGCAGGGGCTTATGGGATGGGGAAGACCCCCAGGGGCCCAGGGAGGAGATGGATGGACAGGAAGAACATCTGGGATGCACAGAGATGGTTCACTCTCTGTCCAGGTCCAGCCAAGAGGACAGCCTTCATCTTCCCCACCCCACTACCCCACTCCTCTCTCAACAAGCCTCGTAGGTAGGGGTGTGTTGGGGGGCATCCTAGGCAGACAGCTTGGCCCCTGGGCAGGGCCTCACCTCTGATCACGTCGGCCGTCTGCAAGGTAGCCAGAGCCGGGAGGGCGTTGAAGGTACTGTTCTCCTGCCGGAAGCAAATGCAGCTGTGTCTCCTGCTGTCCGCCCGGGTGTCCTAGCTTGGGGGACCCCTGCATGCCAGGTCCAGTGGGAGAGCATCCCCCCTCGGTGCTCCCAGACCAGGAAATCAGGAAACAGGCTTCCCTTTGCTCTCTTAGTCAGTGCCTTCTTCTCCTCTCCCTCAGCCTGGCCTGACTCAATTCCCCCAAACATTGCTCCTTTCTGTCCCCGCCCCTCTTGCTTAGACTGTTACAGTAGACTCCTAGCCATCCTCTCATCTCTCCCAGCCACTTGCCACTCTGCACAGGACCACCAGGGCGGTTTCCCTGAAGTCCAGCTCCAGTCTATTCTTCCAGCCTCAGGCCCTATTTCCCTCCTCCTGGAGCACTCTGCTCTAGTTACCCAGCACGACTGACTCACCGTTTCCCCAAGTCCGGCATTTTCCAGGCCCCGGGTCATAGGTGCTGACTCACGCTGCGCCTTTTCCCACAGCCCGTCTCCACCCAGGAGAGCCCGCCTGTCGTCTGGGGCTCAGCTTGTGTGCTCGCTCCTTGGCCATCCCCAGACCCCACCCCCTGAGGGTCCTAGCTCTTCCTTCTGAGCTCCAGGCCTGCCTCCCCCACCAGACCCCGTGCACACAAGGACCAGCATCGCGAGCCTCCAGCCCAGGGCGCCACGTGGTAGGCGAGGCCCTGATGTGACCCAAGTCTTAGGTTCAACTGGGTTCCCACCCCAAAAGAGAAAAACTGAGGCCCCTCACATTTGAGTTCCCAGCCAGGTTGCGAAGAAGTCGGGTAGACTGGGGCAGGCACTCACCTCCTGGACCATGTTGGAGAAGTTGGCCTCTGGGACACCTTTCAGCCGATGCAGGGCATCATCCACAGAGGGCACCTGAAATGGTTTGAGGGGCTTGTTATGACAAAGTCCACAGAGAGGCCCGGGAGGGGTCCTTGGGGAAGGATGGGGGCAGAGGCCTCTGAATACTGTGTCCTCGTGTGCAAGATGGGGACCACCACAGCCTCGAAGGCCCTGGGTGGCAGTGAGAACTCAAGAAGCAAAGTCACACGAGGCTCACGGCACAGCGCGTGGCCCAGGGAAGCTCTCACTCCACTGCCAGGATGACCATCGTTAACTCTGCGTGCGTGGAGAGGGCAGGGGCAGCCCAGGGAAAGGGATCAGGAGTCCGCTTCAGGAAACAGCCGGAAGAGAGGCTGCCCGGGGATTCCTGGGGCAGCGGGCAGAGCACCCCCTTTCACCCCAAGGGGCCTCAGGCCTGGGCCTGCACCTGGTTGAAGTCAGCTCCCAGCTCCAAGGCGTGGGCTCTGTCCAGGGCCTCTGCACAGCCCTGGCAGCTGGGCTCCTGCAGCAGGGCCAGGAGGCGCTCCCGGTGCCCCTGGACAGCCGGCGCCAGGGCCTGCTGCCCCTCCTGAAGTTCCACGGAGGTGGCGTTCAGGGCTCGGAGGTGGTCCACGGAGACCTGCAGGGCTGCGAGACCCACATTTGGACTGAGTGGTCTCCACTGCTACAGCATCCTTGGAGACCTTGCAGGAGGCAGAACATCTTTCCCTCCCAAACCCAGGGGACTGGTGGTCCTTAATCTCTGTAGTTATAATGGAAACTGCCCTGGGGCACGTTAAGCCAGGAGCGGGCAAAGGTGCCACAAGGAATCCTAGGATAAAGCCGTGAGAAATTCAGGGGCGGGACCACGGACAGCGTAAGAAATGCAGGGCTGGGCGAGGGTGGGGCCTGCCCCCCAGCGACACTCACCCTGGCCCAGGCTGAGCACAGAGGCCAGGACCTCATACACGGTGCTCTGGAGCTGTGTGTGGATCGTGTTCCCAATGCTCCCGTGGACACCTGGAGAGCACAGGGCAGTCTGCAGGGCTGGACCCCAGGAGACTAGGGGCCTCACCACCCAACCATCCTCCTCCCCTGGGTTCCGGAGGGTGGTCTTGCGGCAGAGTGGCCGCCGTGCTCCCCAGCTGGACCCTATCCCCGCCTCTGCGAGGGTGTTCCCAGGTGGAGCCCGGGGTGAGGGGATGAGAGGCCTCCCCAAGGCAGGCCTGAGCTGGAATCCTCACCATCCAGTTCCTCCAAGACTTGCTCCTGAGGAAGGGAAAACTGCTGTGCCACGGCCTGCAGCTCCTAGGCAGACACAGGGCCGTGAGGCTGCTCCTTCCTGTCAGTGGACACCCCGGCTCCCGTCCCTTCCCCAGCCCTTATTCCCCCACTACCCGCCACAACTGGGCGTCTGTCCTGAGAATACCATGGGTGCCGTCATGGATTACAGGGACTCTCCAGCAGGGGGCAGTCAGGTGCGTGCTGGAAGGGGCACCCTCTCTCATGCGCAGGCTACCCACGAATTTGCAGGACCTACCCTGCTCTGTCCCGCCCATGGCTGGTGCTCATGGGGGCACGTGCGGGGTTACTTGGCGCTCACCTGGGGGACATCGGAGACCAGGCCCCGGAGGCTGAGCAGAGTCTCCGGCAGGGCCTTGGCACTGGGGCCCATCTGCTCATGCGTGCGCTGGTTGGTGACAAAGGCAGTGACCACGCCGATCCTGCAGGGATGGGGGAAGAGCAAGGGGCTGGCTGGATGCCTGTGGACACCTTGGGCCTCAGCCCACGCCTCCCGCCTGACCTGGGCGCCCCTCACAGCAGTACGAGGGTGGTCAGCAGCAGGAAGGCCATGAGGGTGCCTCGCTCGCAGGCCATCGTCTTGTGCTCCATCTTCACTCGGCCACCACAGGGCCGGCGGCAGCGGCAGCAACAAAAGCAGAGCCCAGCGGCGGGTACCACCAGGAGGTAGAGGCCGGTGATCACGGCACACACCACGTAGCCTGCCTCATACCGCACCACCTGGGCAGGGCAGCAAGGCATGAGGGGCTGTCCTGACCCTGCCATCCCAGCCCTCTCCCGCCTGACTCCGGAGGGAAACCCGAGGGGAGGGAGGCACACTCGGGGGCGGGGCGGCGGGGGCACTATGCACACATCTCGCGTCTCCTTTAACTCTTGTGAGGGGCACCGTGTTACCATCCTACAAAGAAAGGACACTGAAGTCCAGGGAGGCTAGGGCTCCCTGCAAACCCCACAGCCGCTGAAGGGCAGAGCCGTGGTTAGAAATCAGGTCCGCGGACTGCAGTGCTCACGGAAAAGGGGAAGGGATGCCAGAAACCCCACCCTGGGGCACACCCAGCAAGTGGGCTGAGCCGATGCGGCCCTTCTCCTTCTCCGGTCCCTCGTGCTCACCGCTGAACGCCCTCCCCCGGCAGCGCCCCCCCGGCCGCTCACCTCATCCGCCTTCACGGAGGATGGCTCATTCAGCAAGGCCTTTATCAGCTCTAGGAAAAGAGTCAAGCTGGGTCTGGGGGCAGCGACTGCCCTGCCCCTGCGTCCACCCCCGCTGCCAGGCAAAGGTGGGCTCTCCGAAGGGGGTCCTCCCACCACCTCGGCACCCTTGGAGAAGGCAGTGTCACCACAGCCCGGAGCCCTCGTGCCTCAGCCGGGCTACAGGAGGCTGTGTCTGCAGGGAGGCCTGGCTCCCCCCTCCTCCTGCGCCCCCCAGGTAGGCCCTGCAGCGGGAAAGCCGGCAGCCCGGTTAAAAGCAGAGAAGGGGCCTGGCCTAGCAGCAGCCCTTCTCCTAAGAGGCAGTCGACGGGCTGGGAGCTGTCCTGCTGCCCATCCTGGTCCTCACAGCCAGCACGGCGCCACCAGACCCAGAGAAAAAGCTCAACCCGCTCCTGGAGAACTTTGACTGTAACTTCCTCTACCTCAGGACAGAGAAACCGCGGCTCAGAGAGGAAAAGGGGCTTGTCCAAGGTCACACAGGAAGGTGATGCCCTGGGTGCCCGGGCCTTCTGGGGAGCAAGATGGGGCTGGGGAGTGCTGGGGACCCTGCCCTCCAAGTGCCTGCCGACGGTGGGTGCGCCCCTCGGTGGAGGAGATTAGGGTGCAGAGTGGGGACCCAATACCCGCCGAGGCCCGCCCGGGGGAGGGACGCACTCACCGGCGGGGAAGGGGTTGAGCTGCACCATGGAGAGGAAGCGGCGCACGGTGCCGTAGAGGGGGTCCAGGGGCCCCGGCGCGCGGACGCGAGGGGCCAGCCAGCGGGTCTTGG
>NW_020173116.1:7073385-7092040 GCF_003031525.2 Neophocaena asiaeorientalis asiaeorientalis | reverse complement strand
GTGGGGGGCAGGGCCTGGTCCGGACCCGCTCCCAGCGGCCTGGGGTGAGAGCCTGGGCGCCCTCTCCCTTCCCCAGATGCTTCTGGAAGGGCTGCCTCCGGAGCTGGGTGGGGAAGGCACCTCAGTACCTCTGGGTTATCTAGGATGGCCCAATTTCAACTATTACATCCTGCGCCCAGACGCAGCCGCCAAATCTGGGGCCTGGGAAAACAACCACCCCGTGAAAGTCTGGCCCAGAGTGCGGCCAGACTCCTCTGGGGCCTGCTTTGTTTCCTAGGGTCATGCCTGCGCCCATGCCAGGTCATTCTGGAGCACAGAGGCCACAGGGCTTTGTCCAGAGCGGCTCTCTGAGGGGCCGCTGAGACGGGCACAATCCTTTGGGAGAGTGAATCCCAGCAAAGCTGTGCCCAGCAATGTCCCATCCAGTCATCAGCTGAAAGAACTATCAGGAATATACCCAGAGATGAAGTGAGAGAGTGGCCTGGACATACGGACACTACCAAATATGAAATCGATAGCTAGTGGGAAGCAGCCACATAGCACAGGGAGATCAGCTCAGTGCTTTGTGACCACCTAGAAGGGTGGGATAGGAAGGGTGGGATAGGGAGGGGGGGAGGGAGACGCAAGAGGGAGGAGATATGGGGAGATATGTACATGTATAGCTGATGCACTTTGTTATAAAGCAGAAACTAACACACCATTGTAAAGCAATTCTACTCCAATAAAGATGTTAAAAAAAAAACAACAAAAAAGAATATGCCCAGAGATGTGTCTGCACGGGCCTCTGTTCTGGCAGTGGCTGTAAGCCCAGTACCCAGAGGGTGCCTGTAGCTGAGCAGTCGGGGAAAATATTGCTAAATGGATGGACGATGATCCTGGCAGCATTATTCATGATACCGGAAGCGGCCCCAATGGCACTACCGTGAAAAAATTGGTGAAATGACCACCTCACACACTGGGCTGTCATTAAAGAAAATGATGTGGAAATGGCTCTTTTGCCCTGAACGATGCTCGCAGAGCACTAACAAGTGTGAACAGCTGATGACAAATGGCTGGATACACGGAGTGAAGGCATAAAACAATGATCATCTCTGGGTGGAATCACAGGCAATTTTTAATTCTCTTCTGCTCATCTGTGCTTCCTAATGTGTGTGCAACAAGCATGCGTTACTTGTGTTCAAAGAAGTTTGTGAGTTTCCACGGCAGCCCCCATGGGAGCCCTGGAGGGAGAGGCTGGGCCTGTCGCTGCGTCCCCCCGGCTCAGCCCTGGTCTGCGGGGGCTGTGAGGGGCACTGGGGTCTTTGGCTGCTCACGGGAGTCTGCAGTAGGGAAGTGATTTAAGTGTAAGTCACGGCTGGGCCTGCAGCAGAGTGCCCACACTTCCCACTGCTGCCCCCACAGTTTGCTCAGAGCCGGGGGATAAGAGTACACAGTTGTGGAAGGAAGAGTCCAGTTAATAACGGGGTGCAGACAGGAATTGGAACCTCATCAAAGGGTGACTCAGAGATGAGGGTCACGGCTGCAGTGGGAATGGGCTGGGGGTGCCCTAGTTCCTCAGTGGTGGGGGAAGGCCCCTGACCCCTCCACCCTCTGACTGTGCTGAAAAGCTAAACGCAGGCCGCACCCACCCCTCACCCTTCCCATCTGACTCACCTGAGCTCAGCAGCTGTACTGGGGGGTGTCTTGGCCTCCCGGAAGCTGCCATCTGGAAGGCCTGGTCTCCCCACAGCCTGCCTGCCCCTCTTCGCTCTCCTCCTCCAATGTGAGCTGTCAGAAGGAATGACTCCCCTGGCCATCACTTTCTATCAATAACTTGAGTCCCGCCACCGGCAGCATGGAAATAGCCCTTTCCCAAATTGATATAATCCACCTTTGTGATTTAGTAAATGCCATTTAGGCTTTTTTGTATTTTCTGACTTGGGTGCACCCAAGAGAGTGTAGGAGAGTTGAGGTCCCAGCCTCCTGGGGAGGATTAGAAACCCTTGGAGCTTTGGGAAATAAGCAGCCCAGGCCCCCAGGTCCTGTCTCCCCGCCAGACTCTTCTCAACTGTTGTAATTAAGGCAATCGGTTGCTACTGCCCTTGTTTTCCTGTGTCTCTAATAAAATCACTGCACTTTGAAGATAAGCATTCACCCAAGAAAAAAACAAAACGTACCAAGCCTCTTTTTTAGCATAGGGCCAGGAGGGTTGATAAAGATACTGAATCTGCCTATTTGATAGGTGGACAAAGTGAGGCATCGAAGAAGGGATTTTCCCGAGGCAGTGGCCAAGCCAAGAGTCTCCTTCCTGAGCCAGATCCTGATGGAACAACCTATCATCAAACTGGCTGGTCAGCCTGAGTCTCCTCCCCTCCCCCAGCCCTAACTGGGAGAGCAGGTGGGGCTCAGGGGTCAGCCCTGGGTGCTGGGCAGAGGAGGAGAGGAAATTGCTGCTAGAATTGAATTCCTTGGAGGAACAGACTGAGCAGACTGTGTGGGGCTGGGCCCCTTGGCAGCAGGGATACCCCTGCAGCAGCCTCTAAGGGCATGGGGCTGGCAGGCAGCAGGGCTGGAGGGCTTCCAGATGTTGGGAAGGGGGTCCAAAGGAGGTTCTGTCCTGCGCACTCCTTTTAGTCACGCCTTTCTGGGCACACCTGCACCTCCCTTCCTCCCGCTGCTCCTGGGCCCCCGGTACCATCCATGGAAATTCTTTTTTTTTTTGCGGTACATGGGCCTCTCACTGTTGTGGCCTCTCCCGTTGCGGAGCACAGGCTCCGGACGCGCAGGCTCAGCGGCCATGGCTCACGGGCCCAGCCGCTCCGCGGCATGTGGGATCTTCCCGGACCGGGGCACGAACCCGTGTCCCCTGCATCGGCAGGCGGACTCTCAACCACTGCGCCACCAGGGAAGCCCCATGGAAATTCTCTGGTTGATCTAAGATAAGCTGGCCCTTGTTACCTTGGGAACACTTCCCAGGGCCACTTTCCCACACTTGACTTCAAACATCATCAGAAGTTTGATGGTCTCCAAACCCCACAGCCCTGAGGTCAGGGAGGGGAGAGTGGAGGTGGAAACCTGGGGGAACCCAGACCCACAAGAGCATCCCTGGCTTCTCATCCCTCATACCTGCATCCAGCCACTCAGCAGTGTCCTTCCAGTGCCCCCTCCTGGGCGTTTCTTCAGAATGGACCATCGAAAGTGGGTATCAGGCTACGTGACTCCTTGGCGTCAAACCCTCCAATGGCTCTTGCACCAGCCTCGGGATAGAAGTGAATTCCTTAACCTGGCTCACCAGGCCCTTGGCCACTGGTCCCACCTCAGTCCCCCTGGCAATTTCCCGAGTGCTCTGCCCTCCCTGTGACATTCCCCTCTGTCCTGTTCCTGCCACAGGATCCCCTCTTCTTCACTCTTGTTCCCATCTTGCACCCCACTTCTGTTAATCCCCTAAGACTTGGCTTGGTGGTCATTTCTAGGAGGCTCCCCGGACTGCTCCCCCAGGCTGAGTTGGGGGCCCCTTCAGGCTGCTTCCCTATCACTTGTTCACCAGTCTGTCTCCCCCAGATAAACAAGCTGTATTTATTCATTAGGGTTTAAAAAAATTTTTTTTTTGACTGTGCAATGCGGCATGTGGGATCTTAGTTCCCCTACCAGGGATGGAACCTGGGCCCCTGCACTGAAAGTGCAGTCTTAACCACTGGACCACCAGGGAAGTACCAACAGGTTGTATTTTATTCACCTTCACCATCTCCTCAGCCCCATGTACAGTCCCCGGCACACTGACTCTTCTCCATAAATGTTTCCCTAGGCTTGAGGAAAGCAGATTTCAAAACCTTTAAAGATAAGATTTTCTTGCAGCCAGAGAGCCTGAAAGTGAATGTGATTCAAGAATAGATGGGGGGCTTCCCTGGTGGCGCAGTGGTTGAGAGTCCGCCTGCCGATGCAGGGGACGCGGGTTCGTGCCCCGGTCCGGGAAGATCCCACATGCTGTGGAGCGGCTGGGCCCGTGAGCCATGGCCGCTGAGCCTGCGTGTCCGGAGCCTGTGCTCCACAACGGGAGAGGCCACAACAGTGAGAGGCCCACGTACCGCAAAAACAACAACAACAAAAAGAATAGATGGGAGAGGGGAATTCCCTGGCAGTCCAGTGGTTACGACTCTGCACTTCCACTGCAGGGGGCACGGGTTCGATCCCTGGTTGGGGAACTAAGATCCCACATGCTGTGTGGTGTGGCAAAAAAAAAAGAATATGTGGGAGAATTTCCCCAAACCGAAATTCCCTGTGTTGGTAAGTGAAGCTGGCGAGGAAAGGGTGGGGTGGGTGGGGAACAGGAATAGGCTCTTTGGGGAGGGGTGTGTCCGTGGGAACGTCTTCATGAGCCTTGCCCAGCAGTGAGGATGGGACGCAGCCCAGAGGGAGGCCACAGGAAGTACGTGGGGCTTTCAGCAAAGTGCTCCAGCATCTCAGTGATCATTGCTGCAGGCAGGGTGCAGGTTCCAACATGGCCAGCTAGCTGTGGCTGGAAGGCGGCAGGTGTGTCGGAACCTCAGGCAGGCAGCTTTGTCAGAAGCAGTCAGAGTCAGGAGGGCAGGGGCCCAGGCAGACAGAGATGGCCACGCTCCGGTTTGCCATGGCAGGATGAGCTTCTAGAAGAGGCAGCCCAGTAGTGAACAGATTCTCCAGGCAGACTTGCTGTAGGAAGGTTCTCAGTCAGCTGAAGACTTCAGTCTTTGCAGCCCAGGGCCCCTGGGTGGGCTCTGCACCCTCAGCATGGCCAGGGGAGTCCCCTTGAGACCTGAGGGTCACCATGTCCTCAAGACTTGATCTCTGTGTCAGTTGGGAGGACAGCATCTTCTGGCCTGAGCCAGACTTCCTGGGCTGCCCTCTCTCTCCAAGGTCAGGGCCCAGGCCTCATCTGACACTGACATCAGCTCCCTCCTCACCCTGTGGCACTTGCGGCCATGGCCTCTTGGGGAGAAGACAGACAGAGGCCTGGTTTGCAGAACCTCGGGGCCATTTTGGGAGTCGTGTTGTCCAGGAGCACCGCAGGAGCCGGCTGCGCCTCCCCTAGAGCCTGACTTAGAAGGGAAAGAGGCACAGGTTGGAGAAGGGCCGCTGGCCCTATTCTCCAGTGCAGCCTCCTCCCATCACCACAGTAGGTGCCAGGGAAGGTTGTTGATGGTCCCTCTTTGGAGGTGCCATGCGTCCATTGCTTCCCCTTGGGTGCTTGTGACAGCACCACTGACCAGACCCTCAGGAGCTCTGTCTGACCCCTGAGTCTCCTCTTGGGCACAGTCAGGTGCCCAGGAGGTCCAGACCAAAAGTCTTAAAGAGCAAGGTCTTATATTGTAGCTAGGAAAAAATGGCTCCACCCTCTGTCCCCTTAAGACAGCTCTGCGAGGACACAGGCCATAGAAGCAGAGGCTCCCCGGGAGTGGAGACCTGGAAGAGGGGGGTTAAGCCCAAAAGATAAGCCCACCCAACCATGACCAGCAGATGGGTTACATCGTGGAGAGTTGAAAAGTGATATCCAAAGTCCACAGGGTAGTTTCAGGTGGCGTGTTGCCTGCTCTGAATCAGAACCTGTCTCCTGTTCAACATCGACTACGCGAAACCAGAAGGAATGGTGTGTGGTCCTGATAACAGAGTGAGGGTTCGAAAGAATCTCAATCCACTGGACTGGGGGGTTCAAACCCGCAGCATGAAATGCGGCCAGGAGAACTATTCACAGGCAACTCACAAACAGATTCCTAGATTCATAACTGTTTGTGGAAACAAAAAGACCATAATGGGCCAGCTGACCACAAGGTAGCACATTATTGAGGTAGCACCTCAATAATGAGGTCAGACAGCTAAGATGCCTTTGTAATGCTAGCCAGCCTGAGAGGTCAAAGGTCCCCCCTGCGGAGGCCAGGGCCATTGTCCTGTGCGGCTCAGCCCTGCTCTGGAACTTAAACTCCCTCTCGTGACAGCCACGACTAGGTAGGTGAGGCAGGGCCAGAGCACCAAGCCAGGAGCGGCCACCTGTGCCCAGGAGAGGACCACCCCCAGAGGTCAGGAGGAAGGACAGGAGAGCCAGGGAAAAGACCCCGTTGGCTTCCCGTCTTCCATGCTGGAAGCAGCCATGAGACCTGCCCTGCCTGTGCCCCCAGCCCCGCCCTGAACTGTCTCCTTCCTCCTCTGCCCCACTGCAGACCGGGCCACGAACCTGGTCACAGCCACTGGGGACAGGGACGGGCACACACAGCCCTGCTGGGGCTCCACACCAGCAGCATTTCCCCTTTTCCGTGCTGCTGGTGTGTCCTCCAGGCTGACGATGGGGCTGAACGCGTCAGGGTCCCCCTAGACCGTGGATGAGGACATAGGAAGCCCCCTGATACCCAAGAGGTCCCAGGCACTCCTGCACCCCTGTACCCCTGCAGCAGGCCCCTGAGAAGTATGTCTGCAGTGACCACCCTCTAGGAGGCAGGACGCTCTCTGCAGGAGGGACCTGGGTAGTTGCTTTTCCGGGCTCAGCACCTTCCACACGCTGGGGAGAGAGGAAGACCACCTCCAGATACAGATGACGTCCAAAATAGTTGGCAAAGGAGCAGTCCTTTCAAAAGGCAGTGGAGGCTTTCCCTGGTGGCGCAGTGGTTTCCAAAAAAAAAAAAAAAAAAAAGGCAGTGGAGCAGTGAAGGGTAGCATCGGCTTCCAAACAGAGAGGAGAGGGCAGCAGTGCCTCAAGCTGGGGTCCCCACTTCCTGGCTGGCTGTCAGCCTCGGGCAGATCCTAGCAGCTGCTCTCAGCTCCCATAAGTGGGCCCCTACATCCCTTAGCCGGCGATGGTGCCTCCGATCCTTCCTATACTGACTTCCCCATCAATCATATTTCTCTTGCCTCTTCCAGCTCATCTCTCTGGCCAACTCTTCTTCCCAGTCTGTGATTAGGGACTCGCACCTGGATGCTCCAGAACTGGCTTTCTATCTTAAAGCCAGAAGATTAGTAACCTTAATTACATCTGCAAAATCCCATCACAGCAGTGCCTAGATTAGTGTTCGTTGAATAACCAAGGGACAGGAATCTTCAGGGGATATCTCTAGACTTCTGCGTATGATAGGTTACTTTATTGCAAAGCTTCTCATTTGTCTTTAATTTGCTAATATGATCTCTGAGTCTCCCAAAAGGAAGTCTTCTATGCCAGCCGTTTCTGTTAAGATTAGATTCAACTGACTACGTCAGAAAATCCAAAATAACAATGCGTAAACCAAAACAGGAATGTGGTCTCACATAAAGTGAGACTGGAGGTTGGTCATCCAGGGCTGGCCCGGCAGTTCCACGAAGCAACAGCACCCAGGCTCCTCCTCTCTTTTGTTTACTCAGGCACTTTCCAACCTCGTGATTGCCTCCTGGAACAAAATGAGGGTTGGAGGTCCAGTCATCACATTGACATTCCAGGCTGAGGAACAGCTGGGAGGGGCTGATATCCCTCCTGGCTAAGGCAACTTCCTTTAAAGCAGCCTCTACCCCCACCACGACCCACCCCCCACCATGTCACTCCCAGACCTCGAATTTACATTTCATTGACCAGCGCTTGATCAGAAGGCCACAAGGAGCTACAGGGAGGCTGGGAACATGCTCTTTGGGCTGGGTACTCTGTGCCTGGAATAAAGCCAGGGTTCTGTGGCTCAGGAAGAAGTGGGGTGTGGACACTGGGTAGATCCAGCTTTCACCGCTACCCTGGGTGCTCCAAGCATATTTGACTACAGATGCCTTTGTTTTCAGAGCACAGCTCAGAAAGTGTGCTTTCCTTTAACCTGCAGAATAATGTGTTACGTCTAGCTGCCCAATATGTTTGGGTCCTACTCTCCTAGTCCCCAAGCAGTGGAAGTATTTTAAGACCGAATTATACAGTACTGAAGAAAACGTAAACATTCATCCCTAAATTGTCAGAACAGGACCCTGTGCTTGCCAAACCCAAGCCACATCATTCGTGTCTTCCCCTTCCCCTTTCACTCGTGTTTGACTCTGCTGGGACTCAAATGTGGTACAGCATGCATGGCGGGTACAACAGCTCCAAGCAAAGCCTTCAAGGCGCAGGGGAGCTGCAGGTCTTGCATTGGGGCCCATCCTGCCAGCTGCACCCCCGGGACTGGACCCCTGAGCAGGGACTGCTGCCTGGAGGTCCCCAGCTCCTCCTCTCCTCTCCTGTCCCGGTCATACGGCTCAACTCCTGCCCTGCACCATCCGCCCCCACTCCCTTTCAAGGTCACTTCTCTGTTGGAGGCCTTGGAGCAAAGAAGGACTATATCTCAGGGCCCCTGTTCACCTTGCAGCAGTCACCACCTGGCATCTGGGGAGCCGGCCTTTTTTCTTCATCCCTGACTCACCACTAAAACAATTATGTAAAGATCTCTGACTAAGAGCTAGGGGGTAAAGGAAGGTGACTGCCGCAGACGAAGGAAAAAATCCTCAAACTGAAATGTCAGTCATCGCGTTCCTAGCAACCCGCTCAGCTCTCACCAGGGGAAGTTTCTCCGGGGCTCTGTCTGTCCTCAGGCCCTTCCTCCACTGTGCTGTCTTAAGTCTTCCTCCTGTCTCAGGTCCTGGTATTGAAAACCCCAACTTGTAACCTGAGGGTACAGTCGTCAAGGGATTCTGTTCGAGCTGGGATATGAGCGCCCTCCGTGTACACAGCAGGTGACACTTCAAGGACACGTCTGTCACACTCAGGGAGGTCGGCTCTGGGTTCCGGCCTCTCACTTCAGACTCATTAACCTCTTAGGACCTCAGCTTCCGCAAATGCAAAAGGGAGGTTTGGTCTTGCCTGATTGCTGAGGTTGGCCCCTCATCCCCACCCAGTGACGGCTGACTTCCACTGATTGCAGCAGGGCGAGTTCTGGCCCAGACAGCATTGTTCCCACAGATGAGGCAGGCCGGGGACGAGAGGCAAGGGTGCCCATTTCCAGGGTTGAGACAGAGCCGGGGTCTTTCTGGCCCAGAGGGAGGGAGGGTGCAAACCCAAGAGACGGAGAACATCAGGGCGTCGATGGAGGGGCAGCTGGGGTGAACGCTGATGCCCCGCGAGGTGACCCGTGGGATGAATGACTGCAAGCTGGGAAGGGGACTGCTCGAGGATGGCCAGGCCAGGAGCACACTTTGGCGATGAGGGCACTGCGCCCCAAAGCAGACTGGGCCCTTCGAAAGGAGGCGGGACAAAGCAGGGATGTGGGTGTCAGCAGGATAGCTCAACGAGAGGAAGAGCTAAGGGAATACACTGGGACCAAGGATCTAGACTAAACTGGGGACCCGGCAGGATGTATGGAGTCCAGACACACACATCAGAGTCAGTGTGAGGCAATGAGGTGGCAAACCTTCGGTGGACAGAAGTTTGGCATCGAGAGGTAGCAGCACGGGAATTCCTCGGTGGTCCAGTGTTTAGGACTCCGCGCTTTCACGGCCAAGGGCGTGGATTCAATCTGGTCAGGGAACTAAGATCCTGCAAGTCAGCCTGCGAGGCCAAAAACAAACAAAAAAGAGGTAGCAGCAGGCTAAGGACAGCAGGAACCAGATACGCAGGTGGGACCCAGGTGAGTGCAGATTCCAAGACACCAGCAGGTGAGCGTAAGTCTCAGCGAGCAACAGACAGCCAGGGCAGGAAAGCTGGCCCAGGGTGGTGGGAAGAAGGAGGCCCCAGCTCTGGAGCCTGCTGGGAGCCCTCCAGGGTCAGCTCAAGGACTCAGGTCCCTCCAAACCCAAGTTCTCATAAGGAGACTTGGGCCAAACATGGCTCCTCTTGGGTAGATGTAAGGCACCCAGGAACACCTGGAAACTTTCAGGGAGAAATGGCCTTTGCTTCAGGTCGGGGAAGTGGGCACAGCGGGAATCCCTTCCCCTGATTCTCTGGCAGATGAAAATCCTTGCGATTCAGCAGCACCTGTGGAGCCTCTGCACCTCCCGTCTGCCTGTCCTGGGAATGGCCCACAGGGGACCCCATCTGGTCATGACACCCCCCTACGTGAAATACTTCAGGGCTACTCGTGCCCCTAATAATGCTCCGTCCCCAGCGCTGGTCAGATGCTGCAGCAAGGACGGTGTCCGCCTTCACCAGCCCCAGCCCCGGTTCAGCCTCCTCTCCCGGAGGCCGAGGCAGACCGCGTTTCCCAGCCTCCCTTGTAGTTGGGTTGAGGCCATGTGATTGGTTAACCCTGGCGAACGGGCTGTGAGCAGAAGTAGAGGGAGTTATTCTGTGGCCAAAGCACAGCAGGGCAGGTGTGAGGTCCCACAACTCTCTCTCTCTGTGTTGGGCCCCTGCAGCCGCACATAAAGATGAGGATGTTACAGGACAGTGGCACCTCCATCAGCCTGGATCCCGGGGCCTTGGCAGAGCTGCCAAACCCAACACCCTCTGCCCCTGCCCCAGACTACACTGGCCCCCCAACCCTGGGCCACCAGAGTGAAAAATAAATCCTCGTTGGATTAGGCACTGAGGTCTGGCGTTCATCTGTTACTGAAGCATAACCTAGACGATCATAACTAAATACATTCCCTCCACCCACACCCCGTGGATCAGGCGCTCTCCATCAACCACTAACTCCAGAGACTTCTGCCATAGCCCTCCAACCCCAGACAGCCACGCTGAAGTTGCTCTGCCCCCAGCCTGCCGGTGTTTCATGCTTCTATTTCTCTGCTGTTGAACAGGCTGTGTCCCGACCCAAGTGCCCTCCTGAAGTTCCTGGCGGCTAAGCCTCTGACTGCATCGCCCAGTGGGGCTGAGGCCCGAGCACCTGTCTTGCACCTCTGCTCTGAGAGTGTAACTGTTTCTGCTCCTGTCTGCACTTGACTCAAGTTTCTGAGAAATGAGTCTACAGCACTGCAAGAATTCGGAGCAGGCTCACCAGGACGCTGGACTGGGTTTCCGTGTGAAGGCCTCGCTTGGACGAGAACCACCCAAGGGCACGTTTCCAGGCAAGGGGCCTTGGGTCTCACCTCAGCACACAGTCAGAAGGAACCCCAACTCAAAGGCACGGGGCCCTCCTTCTTCCTGGCCAAGAAGCCGGGGTCAGAGGTATCTCCCCACAGCAGGTCGTGTTCTGCTTCCCCATCCTTCGGCCTCCAGTCATCTCCATGGCAACGACTTTACAGACCTGACTCTGTGGGAGACACGGGGTGATGAACCATGTGTCAGCTGTTGGTTCTGTGGGGCGGCAGGAACACAAAGCGGCAGCCCCAGCTGAGCAAACGTGTGTATTGAAAAGGAAGAGAACTATTAAAAACCTGTGTGTGTGTGTGTGTGTGTGTGTGTGTGTGTGTGTGTGTGTGTAAAAAGCTAAAACAAAGAGCTAGAATTTGGAGCCCTTAAAAGAAACCCTGGGGGCTTCGCTGGTGGCGCAGGGGTTGAGAGTCCGCCTGCCGATGCAGGGGACACGGGTTCGTGCCCCGGTCCGGGAAGATCCCACATGCTGCTGAGCCTGCGTGTCCGGAGCCTGTGCTCCGCAACGGGAGAAGCCACAACAGTGAGAGGCCCTCATACCGCAAAAAAAAAAAAGAAAAAAAGGAACTCTGGGTGAAGGTGTGCTTCTAAAATCTAAAACCATAAGCCTCAAACGTGACTTGAAGTCAGCCCCAGAGAAAGCGCATCTTTCGAAAACAGTGAGTCCAACAGAGAACAGGACATCCCACATAATGAGGCAAACTATCATTAGAGAGCTAAAAATAATTTCAGGTGTGTTTTGCCAAGAATTCAAAAGGCCTTTCAGTCCACCAACCTCCACTGAGTACCCATTGTGTATCCACCACCGTGCTGGGAGCTGGGAGCACAAGGCGATGGAGGAATATTTCTACAACTCTGTCTCCTGAAGATATAAAAGGAGCGGTCTAAATTAGCAGGACCCATGGCAGGGATCAGGGCACAGAGATGTGCTCAGTAATGACAAGAAAAGAGAATCATTTTCTTGTTGTGGTTTCTCCATAGACAAGGCTTCTAAAGAGACCAATCACCTCATTCCTCTTTGAAGCAGACAGGCTGAAAATCCTGTTGGCAAGTCCACAGGATGTACTAAGAATGACATGCACTGAAGTGGTGAAGCCACCCCAGAGTTTGGAAGGGATGAAAAACAAAGTCCTGTCATGGAAACGTCAAGCAAAACTTGTCTCCTATTGTTTTGCTCAGCAACGAGACCAGGAGAGTCCCAGGTCCACTCGCATTAACTGTGGCCCTGGAGCCCGCTGCTGGGGCCAGGCCCAGTTCCCCTCTTCCCTGCACTGGGACATCACAGGACTCTTTTCATCTGTTTCTTCACCTGAAAGTTTGGTTTATGAACAGTCCCTCCCTCCGGAAGCAGAAATGATATAATATATATTCAGCACTTACACAGCTCCTGCTGCCTGGCAAACGCTCAATAAATGTTGGTAATTTTCAATATAATGAGCCTGGAGCTCATTAATAAATTGAAAATCTCAGGGGCATGGCTCTGTGAAGGTAAATCATTTTCCAGACTCCTCCTCAGGCTGGAAAAAGATGAGTCATTTTCAGCTGAGGCTGGTAAATTAAATAGGTAATTGAGATGAGTAATGTCATCTGCCCAAAAGTGATGATGATGATGATGACAAAAAGGAAACCAGTTCTCCTTAGCGGCTCTGGACACCACAGGCATCTCCAGAGACCTGACCGGTCCCCGCCCCTGACTGATTGGTACAACACTGCCACCTGGTGAAGCCAAAGGGAACTACAGGGCAGTTCTTAAAAGGACAATAAGCCGCTTAAAAGGGCAAAACCGAAGCTGAGCTCCTGGACAGCAGTGCCAGGGGATCCAGCACACTGCAGAGATCTCAGTTCCCCCTTTCGCCTAATCTTAAATTAATGTGATCTACTCAGTTAATTCTGAGTCTTTGCCAGGCAGTTAATATTTCCTTCCTTCAAGGGTAAGCTGGGACGAAGTGAGAGAGTGGCTAGCGGGAAGCAGCCGCATAGCACAGGGAGATCAGCTCAGTGCTTTGTGTCCACCTAGAGGGGTGGGATAGGGACGCAAGAGGGAGGGTGGGAGGGTGGGAGGGAGACGCAAGAGGGAGGGGATATGGGGATATATGTACATGTATAGCCGATTCACTTTGTTATACAGCAGAAACTAACACACCAGTGTAAAGCAATTCTACTCCAATAAAGACATTAAAAACATTTTTCCTTCCTTCCCTTTTTATCTCTTTTTAAACGTGGAGATGTGGATCATACACACATACTCACATACATTTATTTGCATTTTAGAAAAATGTCGCGTACCGTGCATACATAAACCTTAACTGTACAGTTTTGACAAACAGATACACACTTGTAGAATCCACACCCAATCAAGATAAGGAGGAACATTTTCGTCACCCTAGAAAGTTCCCTGTGCCCCTTCCCACGCAGTGCTCCCGCAGGAAGCAGTGACTCTTCTACCTTCCGTCACTATAGATCAGTTTTGTCTTTTCTAGACTTTCATATAAATGGAATCGTATTGCATGTACTGTACGTTCTGATCTCTTTCACTCACATGATGTTTTTTAAATCCGTCCACACATCAGTAGCTCATTCTTTTTATTGTTGAGCAGTAGCCCATTGTGTGAATATGCTGTCCTTTAGTTTGCTATTACACTGCTGGTGGACATTTGGGCTATTTCCAGTTTGGGCTACTAAGAACAGCACTACTAGGAACAATCTCGTGTAAGTCCTTTTGTGAACAAATGTTTTCATTTCTCTTGGGTAAATATTGAGGAGTCAGAGTTCTGGGTCAATGGGTAGGTATATGTTTAACTTTCTAAGAAACTGCTAAACCATTTTCCGAAGTGGTGGTAGCATTTTTACCTTCCCACCATCAGCGTATGAGTTTCCTTTTATTTCTAAAGTTTGGAGAAGTCCAATTCTATATGAGCAGGGAAACAAGGAGAATAAACGTTCATATAAACTATTAGGTCAGCATTCAGTGAGGCAGATGTTCTTTCTAAAACTCCACACACAGATGGAAATGCTGGATTAAAACATCATAAGTGGGACTTCCCTGGTGGCGCAGAGATTGAGAATCTGCCTGCCAATTCAGGGGTCACGGGTTTGATCCCTGGTCTGGGAAGATCCCACATGTCGCGGAGCAACTAAGCCCATACACCACAGCTACTGAAGTCCACACGCCTAGAGCCCACGCTCCGAAACAAGAGAAGCCACTGCAATAAGCCCGCGCACCGCAATGAAGAGTAGCCCCCGCTCTCCGCAACTAGAGAAAGCCCGCGCACAGCAACGAAGACCCAAAGCAGCCAAAAATAAATAAATAAAACAGTATTTTAAAAAAAATCATAGGTCTGCTCATAGAAGTGTAAGAACTACTTTCAGACGTCAAAAACAAAAAAACAAAAAACAAAAAAACCCTCGGGCCTTCCCTGGTGGCGTAGTAGGTAATGCAGGGGGCCTGGGTTCAATCCCTGGTCAGGGAACTAGATCCCACATGCCACACTAAGGAGCCCATGTGCTGCAACTAAGGAGCCGGCGAGCCTCAACTGAGACCTGGTGCAACCAAAATAAATAAATATTTTAAAAAATCATTTCTCATTAAAAGGAACCAAAGGCAAAGTAATCAAACTTAGCATTAGGAACAATAGACAAATTGGCATCTTGAGTTTCTTGATGTGATTTGAGGAGTACACAACAGCTATATAGCTTTCTTGCCAGAAATGCTTAATCTGGATCTAATCATGAGAAAATAATCAGAAAATACAGATTGTGGGACATTCCACAAAACAACTGGCCTGGACTCCTCAAAATGTTAATGCCATGAAAGACAAAAAGAGGTTAAAAGACCATTCTAAACTGAAGCAGACTACAGAGGCAGGACCAAAAAAATGCAATGTGTCATCATTGATTGGAAACAGACGGTGGAGCTGTAAATGACATTTTGGGATAACCGTGGACAAAGTAAAACTGACCAAGGACTTCCCTGGTGGAACAGTGGATAAGACTCCACACTCCCAATGCAGGGGCCCGGGTTTGATCCCTGGTCAGGGAACCAGATCCTGCATGCTGCAACTAAAGATCCCATGTGCGCAACTAAGACCTGGCACAGCAAAATAAATAAATATTTTAAGAAAAAAACTGACTATATGTTAGATAATATTATTGCATAAATGTTAGATTTTGGGGGTTGAATAATGGTATTGTGGTTATGTCGGAGGATATACTTGCTCACACGCTGATACATATTCTTATAAAATATATGACATCAGGGCTGAAACTGGATGTCAGCAATCTAGTTTCAAATAGGTTGGCAAAGGAAAAACATACACAACCAAAAATAACTAAATAAAAATTAAAAGATCAGGAAGATTTAAGCTCACAACTCATGACTATGAAACCATGAAAAATGAAACCAGAATAAAAGTAGAACAATATCTTTAAAGTGCTGAGAGAGGGAATTCCCTGGCGGTCCGGTGGTTAGGATTCAGTGCTTTCACTGATGGGACCCAGGTTCAATCCCTGGTCTGGGAACTAAGGTCCTGCAAGCCAATAAAAAAAAAAATGCTGAGAGAAAAATAACAGTCAGCCTTGAACTCTATACCCAGTGAAAATATACATCAAGAACTGGGGCAAAAATAAAGACATCAATCAACAAAAAACTGACAATTTACAACAGATCCTCACGAGAGTAACCTCTAAAAGATATCCTTCAGGAAGAAAGATGATTCCAGAAGGAAGGTCTTTTGGAATGCAAGAAGGAATAGAGATAAATCTGTGGGCAAATCTAAATGAACATTGACTTTATAAAACAGTGACAATGTCAGTACTTATAACACTAATATTTAAGATGGGAGGGTGAGTGTGGTATATCAGTTGCAAAGACTGACCCAATTCTTCACCCCTCCATGTCCACAGCCTTTCTAATGTGACTTTCTTTTTATTTTTTTAAATATTTATTTATTTATTTTCCTTTTAAAAATTTATTTATTTTTGGCTGTGTCGGGTCTTAGTTGCGGCACACGTGATCTCCGTTGAGGCATGCGGGATCTTTTTTTTCCTTACGGCAAACGTTCTGCTCGGGTTTCTCTCCAGTTGCCGTGCTTGGGCTCCAGGGCGCGTGGGCTCTGTAGTTTGGGGCACGCGGGCTCTCTCGTTGAGGCGCTTGCGGCATGCGGGCTTAGCTGCCCTGCGGCATGTGGCATCTTACTTCTCCGACCAGGGATTGAAACTTCGTCCCATGCATTGGAAGGTGGATTCTTTACCACTGGACCACCAGGGGAGTCCCTGGTGACTTTAATACAGAGATAGAATCTATTTCCCTACCTCTTAAATCCAGGCTGGCCTTGTGACTTGCTTTGGCCCAGGAATGTGATGAAAGAGATGGTGTGCTAATTTCTAGCCTTGCACGCTTCCACTCTCTTGGACCCCTGTCACCAGGAGAGCATGCCTGAGCTAGCCTGCTGGAATGGCAGAAGGAGGGCAGTGCCATCCCATCCAAGGCCATCCTCGGCCAGCCAGCCTGTCTGTATACACATGACCGAGCCCAGCTGAGATCAGATCTGTAGCACCATCCAGCTGACCCAGAGATTCATGGAGAATAAGACATAGTTATTGCTTTAAACCACTAAATTTTAGAATGGTTTGCTACGCAACAATAGCTAGCTGATATAGGAGTGATTGAAGTTAAAGGATTCTTAGGTCCCTAATTTCTTTGTAGGAATGAAATTGATTAACTTTAGAGTTTCAGTTAAACATGCTTTAAGCTAACTCAGCTTGTTAAAATATTAACAATAACCACTAAAAAGAATAGAAACAGGGTATATATGTTTCAAACTCATAAAGTGAAAAAAAAAATTTAATAAAATTTATTAATTAATCCAAAAGAAAACAGAAAAGTGGAGGGAGGCAAAAAAAAAAAAAAAAAAAAAAAGCACAAGACTAAATGGTAAAAATATATTAGTGTGATGGCCAATTTTATGGATCAATTTGACTGGGCCTGGGGATGCCCAGGTAGCTGGTTAAACATGGTGTCTGTGATGGTGTTTCCAGAAGAGATTAGCATTTGAATTGGTGGACTGAGTAAAGAAGAGTACCCTCCCCAGTGTGGGTGGGCATCATGCAACGTGCTGAGGGCATGAATAGAACAAAAAGCCAGAGGACAGGTGAGCTGGCTCTCCCTGCCTGAGTGCTGAGCTGGGACATAGGTCTTCTCCTGCCCTCAGCACTCCTGGCTCTCAGGTCTTCAGACTGGGAATGGAATCGACAGCATTGTTCTCTGGCTCTCAGGCCTTCTAACTCTATACCAGCTTTTCTGGGTCCCCAGCTTGCAAACAACAGGTCATGGGACTTCTCAGTCTCCATAAATGCAGGAGCCAATTCCTTACAATAAATATCATTATTTATCCAATTGGAGATATAGATAGATATCTATATCATCTATACCTATATCTATCTCCTATTGGTTCTGTGTCTCTGGAGAACCCTGACTAATACAGAGTTTGGTACCAAGAGTGGTTCTAGAAAATCAAAACTTTAAGGATGAGTTTTCTGAATTGGTCCTAGGGGTTCTGGAATTGGCTCTCTAATCTGATTAGATTTAAAGACCCTCATGACTCTATTTCCAGTAGTAAAGAGAGCACCGACAGTCTATGATGTGATCTGGCCACAGAGATATGCAAAATATCTGCCTTGGATACTCTTAATCATTTCAACCATTTGTAAAAAGGCAAGAAGCTGGGAGGAACACTTTTAGAAAACTAACTGTTGTGTGCCTAACATTAAGCTTTTGATTGCCAAGACATCCATCGCAAATAAATGCATTGCCAGTTGTATGACACACCTAATAGTAAAAGCAACTAGATAAGGAACCGGGCTGCCCCACCCATGATGTATGTTCCCCTTTTAGAAAGCCCTAGGCAACCTAGGTAACTGACTACTCCAGTGACCCTGCTTTTCTCTTCCCCTGCACTAATTCATGCTCTTATGTTTTAAATTCACAAATAAAGAATAAAATTGTGAAACCCTCAGACCCCAATAAAGGCAGAATCCCAGGTCCACACTCTCTCTCTTTCTACCCCTGACCATGCTGTATAGCCCTTGGGCCTGCCAGGTGCCCTCTACGACCTGTGAGTAATAAACCTTTTTTTCAAAGTACTCTGATGGTTGTTGCTGAAGTGCATCTTGCAGTCATAACAAGAAACACAAGGGCTGGTCCAGCCACAACACTGGCTCCGGGCTCACTACAAGTAGTATGGGCCTAGGTGAGTACCTCAGGCACTTCTAGCCAATAGCATCATTATAGGCTGAGACTGACAACACAAAAACAAACAAATAAAGTTGGCTGGTTACTCCTGATGTTGTTGGACAAAGTGGTAAAAGAAAAGGATAAACTCAGAGATTTACATTCCCTTCTCAAGTGCATATGGAACATTCTCCACAATAAATCACATTTTAGGTCACAAAACAAGTCTTAAAATTTTTAAGAAGATTGAAATCACATTAAGTGTCTTTTTTGACCACAGTGGAATGAAACTAGAAATGAATAGCAAAAGGAAAACTGGAAAATTCACACATATGTGGAAATTAAACAACACACTCTTGAACGACAAATGGGTCAAAGAAGAAATCACAAGGAACTTAAAAAATATCTTGATAAAAAAAAAAAAATCTTGGGGCTTCCCTGGTGGCGCAGTGGTTGAGAGCCCACCTGCCGATGCAGGG